>NW_028297442.1:0-21016 GCF_049724085.1 Artemia sp. Qi Xiang Cuo
TTAGAGTCAAAGTGGGCGGAGGGCAATTTGCCGCCTACCTCATGTTTTATTTTTCCCAAACACATCTGATGGAAAATTTTGAGATAGCCATTTGTTCAAAAACAGTTAAAAGATCACAAAAAAGACCTTTGGGGCTAATACCACTGCTGAATGTCTCTGCCATGGGTCTGAATTCATTAAGGGATATTGCTACTAAAAGATAAATATGAGTGTGTCTTTGTGTGTTCATTTGTTTTTGAATAAAAGTTTAAAACTGTATGTAATATCTCATAAGTTTGAGTTGCAGTTACAGACTTATGTAAAGAGATTAGCATAATCGTTGAACTGTTTCGAACTACAAATCATTTTGACAATTTTAATTTACTAGAACTTACAATGTTTGAAATTTAAAAGTAAAAAAAGTTACAAGTATTCTATGAGAAAGGTTTTAAAATCAATTCACCTTGACTGTTTATATAAGCAATGTTATATCAAACAGTTCGTGGAATCAAACTGTAAGCAAGGAGTGAAGCAGCGCAATAGTAACCAAAACTCTGAAAAGGAATTTTGATATCGAAGGAACATCAAAAGAATCGTCTTATTATGTCGATCCCAAATATATAAGACCCATTAAGTTTAGTGCTGCCCATCAAAAGCTTAGAGCCTGAGAAAATTAACCTGATTTTTAAAAAAAAAGAAACCACCCTCTAAACTTTAAGAAATCTTAATGAAAATTACACCCCCAGATTCAGCGTATCCGAAAACTTTAATGTTGAAGTTGCATGCTCCAGCCTGCAAAATATGGATTTGAATTTTTGTCAGAAAAAAGATCACGGATGCCACATCGAACTAATACTCCTACTTCATCAGGAAAGAGCTCATTTGAACGGAAATTAGTGTCAAGAATAAGTGTGGCATTTTTTCCATGTATAATAAATAATATGCAGACATGCTACTCCCCTAAGGAGGCTACCTATAGCGCAAAATAGAAAAAGTTTGAGAAAATAACCAAGGACTCACCAAGCTGCAAAAGTGAAATATTTATATCTATTTTTTTTTAAGAAAAAGCTCTTCTTCCTCCTCTTCTACTCTCTTAACCCTGATAAATCTTTTGGGAACGCAAACTGCGGACCAAATCCTGGAGTTGTTCCATTTAAAGAATCCATACCAGTCGGGAATCTTCTAATGGGGAATGAAGCTCAGACACCAGCTGGAGACATCATAGAATCTGCTCCATTTCTACCGTGTGATACTAAACCTCGTGCTTGTGAGCCTGTGCCTGCTGAACCACCGAATCCTGCAGCATCCACCGCACTATTTGAAGTTTGTAACATTGAAAGATCCATTTATTGATAGTGTTACCTTAACAGACAAATTTGAACTGATTTGGTTTTAAAACTATAGATATGGAGCGTTCCATAGCGAAAATAAGATTATGTAGATTGAAAAGATTATAACGTATTTTCAGTGTTTTACTGTTTTTGGTGAGTTTTAAGAATAGAAGGTAAAAAGAAACATTATTTAATAATAGATTAAGTTATTTAGGGTAGGTAGGTATTAAGTGTGAAACATGAAACGTCATTAAATACTGTAAGTTTCGTAGATTTGTATGGACCGCTAGGTAGCCTTCAGACACTGTTGAAATAATTCGTATGTTTCTTAGATTTGCTTGGACCGCTAAGTAGCGTCCAGAGAGTGTTGAAATAAAGTATAACTATTGGAAAGATTAAGTAGAAGTAATTAATCTGGTAATTTGTATAATTTGTGTTTTTTTTTCTTTTTTGGAAGTGTTTATTGGTGGCGTTGGTGTTTGTTTAATAGTGTTTTGTAGTTTGCTTTGTTTTTACGTGTGTGTGCTATTTTACTGACTTAGTTTAATTACTCGTGTTTAAAGGATTATGAAAAAGGCGAAAAAACGATGAGTATACGAGGAATTGTAGGAAAATATGGGAAAACGTTAAAGCATGTACGAAAAAATATAGCATTTATGAGTTTCGCTGTATTTACAGATGAAGAACTGCCAACTGAATTTGAGATGCATAGATGGATGAAACAGAAAGGTTTGATAAAAGAAAATCTGATAGGCATAGATGCGTCAGGTTTGAAGTTCAAGGAAACAATTTTTGTTAAATCTACAAACTGAAAAACTTGAGAACTTTTGGAGCAAAGAAGAAACGGAATGCTCCCATTCGCAATGAGAGGTAGAGAAGTAAAATATGTAGTTATTGATGGCTGAGAGGATAGACCTAGCTACGTTAAAATCGAAGGAGTACCCTTTGATATGGAAGGGTCAAGAGTGCAAAAAGCATTGACTGGGTACGGTACGGTACTACAGTGTAGAAGGGATGTTTACTAGGGAGGTGAATATGTAGAAACGTCAAAAAACAAGATTTACAGCGAAAATGAAAATAACTACGAACATTCCACCTTTTGTTTTTGTGGATGAACTACGATTGTGAGTATGATACGATAGAGAGATAAGAACGTCTGCCAGGTGCAACCAAGAAGGACATATGGTGGTGGACTGCTCTGTGTTTCCATCAAAATCAGTCACAAATAAAGAGAAGAACAGGAGATAATAGAACTGGATGACTATGTGTCATTTTCATCCTTAACAAAAGAAGTAAAGCGAAAAGATTCAAATGTGGATAAAGACTTAAGCAAACATGGAAGAAAAATTGGACAAAAAGTAGAGCAAGAATTGCACAAAATGAGAGAACAACAAGAAAAAAAAACAGAAAACTGAGACACAAGAAAAGAGGCTACGAAGAAAGAAATAACGAAAACACCTAAATGGAAGACAGCTGACACACAGGAAAACGACGAAGATAGTGAAAAAGAAGAAGAGATCACAGATATGCGGCCTTGTAGCCGATGTATACCACGAATCACAACAAGGTGGATGAAAAGAAATAAAAACAGACAGTTTAAGAAAATAAAGAAAAAGAGAAAATATCTGGAAAGTTGAAACACATCGAAAATATGGAAGCTATACTGAATAGAATTACACCTGTGCTGAAGGTGGACGAGCTCGTGGATAATACATTGGTGAACATAGTAGAAGTAGAAATGAATACGTCAACGTCATCTAGTGGTTCAGAGAAAGAGAACAAGAAAGCGAAAACTTGTGAAGAAGAAGAGAATGAAATGAGAATAGAGTTGGATCCAAAAAGTTTATAAGTTTAAATATAAATGGACTGAAGCAAAGAAAGAGACAACAGCTTTTAAGAGACTTTCTTTTGATAAAAAGTATAGAATTAGCTTTTGTACAAGAAAGTGATACTGATAATTTAAAAAGCGTAGAAACGGCTCATTCGATTGGAAATTGGAGTGGATAGTGCCCTTTTTAATATTCGAAAATGATTGGAGGGCAACTAGCCACCTCACCCACGCCCCTCATTCCCCCAAAAACATCCAATAAAAATTTTGAGATAGCCATTTTGTTCAGCGTAGTTTACTTCCATATAGAAAATATGATTTTGAGGAGGACACTCCCCCACAACCCTCAGGGCAAGGGTTTTAAATTATGCCCTGAGGGCATATAAGAACGATATTGGCACAATGTACTATGTATTAGATTTTTTGCTTTAGAGGAGAGCACTTCATATGGAAGGGTTCGTCGTAGAAACTTCAAAAGAGGCCCCTTCGTTCGGAAATTAAGCGTGCTAGGGCTCTTTTTAATAGTCAAAAGTGATTGGAGGGCAACAACCCCCCCCCCCACGAACATAATTCTCCCAAACACATCTAATCAAAATTTTGAGATATCAAATTTGTTCAGTGTAGTTGATGTCCAGATAGAAAACATAATTTGGAGGAGGAAACTCCCCCACAACCCCCAGGACAAGAGTTTTAAGTTATGCCCTGGGAGTATATAAAGTTTTTATAAAATACCAAAACAGTAGTTATTCATAAAATTGTCCATTAGTTAACTTGATATTCGCATGATGGTAATACAGCAAACCATATTGATTATCTTATTGTGAACCAAAGACTGGCAGGATCAATACGAGATACTAGGGTACATAGTAATTTTGTTATTGATGTTAAACGTATAAATCACCATCCAGTAGTGATTAGGGTCAATCTAAAGCTAAAATTTAGGAAGGGTAACTATCTGTCGGGAAAGTATAACGCTGTGTGAGACAGCTATCATAACCTGACTAAATTGTAAAATAGCAAAGCTTTACAATGACTTTTGAGTAATGGTAAAAGTAACGAAGCATTAAGATTCTTTGTGTAAGGAAAACAAACCTAACATTGTGATTGGAGGCGGATGGAGTTCGTCCGGAATGAGGCAGACTATGTCTGCTGACCACGTGCCTCTGGATATGGGGTTTTCCCTAACTAAACGCTCCATGTTAATGGGCAGCCTCAACCTTATGAGGTGGGTGGAGCCCACCCCAGGGACTTTCAGTATCTAGGCAAGTCCTAGCTCTAATTAGACCCCAGGCTTAGGGTTGGTTGGGCCTGCAACCCTCCACCTTAAACTTTTACCAGCACGAAAATAAATGATACAGCGTCAGATGACCTACCCCCCCTTTACCTTCCCTAACCCCAGCACGTCCCTGGACTGATTTTAGACCATCAAATGAACCTTATTGACGAGGGTGGAATACGACTCGCCACCTGGAACTTGCCTATGAGCTATAACGCTTCAATGTAGCTGTGGTTGGCCTTACGGCAACCTACCTTGTCGGAAGAGAGCCCAAGGAGATTGGTGAAGGTTATCACCTAATATTGTCTGGTGACCAAAAATGCAAGACAAATTGTGTAGGCCTCGCGCTGAACGCTTGAGCCAAGAGATGCCTTCTCTCCTATAAACAAATTTCAGATAGAATACTAATAGCTCAGCTCCAGCACAAGGATGGAAAGTGGAAAATTATTGTAAGCTATACCCCCACCAATCCTAGTTCTGCGGAAGTGAAGGATCAGTTCTATGCGGAGCTCTCAGCAACCCTGTCAAGAGTACCACCCCACGACATCGTCACTCTTCTGGGAGACCTTAACGCGACGGTAAATGACAGGGAGGGCGTGTGGAGAAGTGTTCTCGGCCCTTTGACTCCAGATTTACTGAATGACAACGGAAAAACGCTCATCCAGCTCTGCAATATGCATATTCTGGTTATTTCAAACACGCTCTTTCAGAGACGAGATATACACAAATACACTTGGTATAGTAACGAGGGCCAGACAAAGAAGATGATCGATTATGTTATGATCTCGGGTCGTTGGCGCTCGTCGATAACAAATTGCTGGACTTATAGGTCGGCTGAGCTTGGAAACACAGACCATAGGATGGTAGTCGCCACACTCAGGCTACGCCTGAGAGCATAAGGACAAGAAAAATGGCCTCCCAAGCTTGATCTGAGTAGTCTGGCTACATTTCAGATGCAACAGAAGTATGTTCTCTACATATCCCACCAGTTGAGCTGCCTCCAAGTTCTTGACGACCGTGAAGTAGCCTGGAAGTCTTTTAAAGATAATACACTCGATTCTGCTGGCAGTACCATTGGCCGCTGCCCATACAAGAATGAACCCTGGATATCCCAGGAGACTTCGTCTGTATTCGAGTTGCACTGAAAGGCCCATTTAGCAAATAATATATCAGAGCACAGACGACTCAATGGCCTGTGCAATAGCCTACTACTCAGTGACAGGAAGACCTTCATTAACAAGAAAGCCAGTGATCTTGAAGATGCCTCGAGAACAGGAGACATATGCTCCCTCTACAAACCCCTCCGCGAGCTGACGGAAGGGAGGACTTCCACCATGAGCCATGTTTTTTTTACTGACGGAAGCATGCCGGATGACGATGAAGCACAACTCTCTGCCCGGTGCAGTCACTTCTCAACGCTTCTGAATGCTGAGGCAGTTGCAGATCCCGACCCTGATCTGATTCAAGCAGCAATGACCACACCCGAGGCCACTTCCTACCTTGTACTACAACCGTTTACCACCTAGGAGATCCGACACGCTGTAAGACGTTTAAATAATAATCGATCCCCTGGTGTATATGGTCTTTGTTCAGAACTCCTTAAGTACGGGGGTGCAGCGATGATTCTGTTGCTCCAGCTAATCTTCTCAGCTGTATGGACGACGGAAAGCATACCGAATGACTGGCATGCTGGCATCATATTGCCGCTCTGGAAACGTAAGGGCAGCCCTCAAATCTGCTCCAACAATCGTGGGATCACGCTTCTCTCCGTTCCGGGAAAACTCTTCGCCATGTCACTCCTGGACAGGTGTTCCACCGTTTTGCGTAGAAAGAGAAGAGTCCAGCAAGCCGAATTCATGCCCGGCAGGTTGACGACAGAGCAAATGTTTACTATGCGCCAGTTGATCGAGAAGACGTGGGAGTTCCACCTAAAAGCGTACATCGCGTTCGTGGACTTTAAGGCTGCCTTCGATTCTGTTGATCACCGTTCACTTTGGCTGATACTAAGAACTACGGGTCTACCCAAGAAATATTGCTCACTCTTTGAAAAGCTGTATGAGGATACGGAAAGCGGCGTGCAAGTAAATGGAAGACGTAGTCCCACATTCCTGGTGAAGACTGGCGTCCGGCAAGGCTGCACCGCCACTCCCGAGCTTTTCAACTGCGTCATAGACCATGTTATGGCCAGCACGATGAATCGCCTTCAATTCGATCTTCAGTTCGGAGACCAGGTACTCTCTGATGCTGACTTCGCCGACGACATAGCGCTAGTTGCGAGCACCGTCGATAAGATGACCAAAGCTCTCCAGGTGCTTTCAGAAGAAGCCTCAAAAGTTGGACTGAAGATCAACTGGCAGAAAACTAAAGTTATGCTCCTTGAGCCCCCCACGTCCCATTCTACTGTAAAGGAAGTCAATATCGGAAGCAACCGATTAGATGTGGTTGTAGACTTCACTTACCTGGGATCTATTCTGTCGAATGATGGCTTGATCACAAAAGAGCTTACATCTCGAATTTCCAAAGCTTCAGCACTTGTTGGGAGGCTTAGTAGCATCTGGCGAAAGCCAAACATAAGCCGCTTTACCAAAATGCGCATCTACAATGCGTCAGTCAACACTGTCCTGCTGTATGGAGCAGAGACATTTGCCATCTGCCAAATCTATCCTCAGCGCCGTCAATGTCGCTCAGACAAAACATTTCCAAAGAATCGAAAGACTTCATTGGACTGACTTTGTTAGCAACCAGACTCTCCTATCACGTACAGCTCAAACTCCCGTTTCGACGCAGCTCTCCCCGTGCACTGTTCGGTGGTACAGTCACCTCCTTCGAATGCCATGCGACGCCCCAGAACGGGTCACATTTGACTTCGACCCCACCTTACACAGATGTAAACAACCCAGAGGACTCCCTCCAATTAGATGGAAAGACAGAGCCAATGAATTCCTCATCCAAGCCCACATCCCGGTGGAAGAAGCTGCGATCCTGGCAAGCGATAGGTTAACCTGGAGGCGCCTAGTCTCATCGTTCTCTACGCCGAACCCTCGGCAGGAGCCTTAAGTCAAGTAAGTAAGTCATTGTGATATCAGATTTGAATAAGAATAGCCTTGATTCAGCAAGGTCCATAAAATGCAAATAAACCGGACCGCTTCAAAATCAAGAGGTCAACGGCTAGACTATTACGCGACAATAATCACAAGACAAGATATAGAACAAAAACACGGTTTTTGGATAGAGAAAGCGGAAACCGACATTTTGAACACAGAATTATTATTAGCCTTATTACAAAAAAAGAGGAATTGCATCAAAACTGGTCTCTTGCCAATGGAAGACAAGTATGACAAAATAAGACAAAGCTTAAAATAATGGTTCGGGGAGGGAAAGAAGGTAGTGTTTTTTCGAACTAACAACGAGTAAGTGTTTTCTTTGTAATTAAGATAGGCTACCACTGTCGGTCTGAATTCCCCTTTGAAGATAAAATTAAGATAAGAAGTAAACCTCTAAAAGATTTCTGTCACCTGGATACTAATTTAATACGTATATAGGAGACAAGAATATAAAACTAGTGCTGAAATCAAAGCAAGACATTTGATTATAATTTAGTGATTTGGGATATATTGGATTAGACAGACTTGAGAGCCCTAGGTGAAATACAGCAATTTATAAGGATTGGAATAGAAATAAGATTGGTTCGTTTTAGAAACTTGAACGTAGGAATAACCTAAGGTTTGAGTACAATATAAACTCCTTGACCTTAAAGAATAAATCAAAGAGCCCTTTTTGCCTCTTTCTCCCAGCTTAGTGACCTTTGGAATTTACCTAGCGTTTATTAAAATCTTATATATAAGAAGATTGGAGTGATAGGACCATACAATATTCCCCCCTAGTGAATTCTCTGACGTTATACAAAAGAGGGACTCAGTTTCCTCTTTTAGCCACTTTTGCATTTCAACCCGTGCTAATCAAACAGTTCGTGGTAACGAACTGTAAGTAAGGAGCGGCCCGGCTCAATGGTAACCGAAACTCTAAAAAACGGAATTTTGGTACCAATAGATACATAAAAAAAATCAGATTTTAATTCTGATTTCAAATATATAAGTTTCATCAAGTTTAATATTACCCATCAAAAGTTAAGCGCCTGATAAAATTTGGCTGATTTTCGAAAAAAGGGGGAAAGACCCCTTAAAAGTTATAGAACCTTAATGAAATGCACACCATCATATTCAGCGTATCAGAGAACCCTACTGTAGAGGTTTCAAGCTCCTATCTACAAAAATGTGGAATTTTGCATTTTTTGCCAGAAGAAACATCACGGATCCGTGTTTACTTGTTTTTTTTCCCCAGTGGTAATTGTATTGACCCAGGGGTCCTAGAATTTATTAAGAGGGATCATTGAAACGAAAATTAAAAGTTTTTTTGCCCTTCTAAGTGACCAAAAAAAATGGAGGGCAACTAGGCCCCCCCACCCACGCTAATTTATTTCTCATAGTTACCTAATTAAAATTTTGAGATAGCCATTTTGTCCAGCATAGTCGAAAATCTAATAAATATGTCTTTTACGATGACTTAATCCCCCACAGTTCCCAGGGGAAGGGCTGCAAGTTATGAACTTTGCCCATTGCTCACATATTGTATTGGTTATTGGGAAGTATACAGACATTTTCAGGAAGAATTTTTTTCTGGTGGGGGGGCGGGAGGAGGGGGTTACTCGGGAGAATCTTTCCGTGGAGCATGTTTCTTTGGGGCAATGGACATTTCTATGAAGGGGACGCCAGATTTCCAAGCATTATTTAAAAAACGATCAGAAATTAAATTAAAAAAAAACAGTTTTTTCAACTGAAAGTAAGAAGCAACATTAGAACTTAAAATGAACATAAATTATTACGTATATGAGGGGGTTCTCCCCCAAGTCAAAACCTCGCTCTTTACGCTAAAGTTTTTTTTAATACTTTCAAAAGAGCTATCTATTCTAATTAAACGGCCTTTGTGATTCAGGGGCTTGTGAATTAAATTTTTTTTAACTTTTAACGTAAAGAGCGTGGTATTGACTAAGGGTAGACTCCTCTTATATACGTAATAAAAAAAACATTAATAAAAAAAACAAGCGATACGGCTCAATGGTAATCGAAACTTTTTAAAACGGAATTTTGATGTCAATAAATGTATCAAAACAATGGGCTTATAATGCTGATTCTAAATATGTGAATTTTATTAAGTTTAGTATTACTCATCAAAGGCTACGAGCCTGAGAAAATTTACTTGATTTTTTAAAGAGGGGGAAACATCCCCTAAAAGTGAAAAAATTTTAATGAAAATCACACCGTCAGATTCAGCGTATCAGAAAACCCTATAACATAGGTTTCAAGCTCATATCTGCAAAAATCAGCAACTGTGTATTTTTTGCCAGAAGAAAAATATACGAATATAGAAGTTCGTTACGTAAGTTAATTTGTAGATTACGTCAGAACCAAATTTAGAGACAGCCATTTAGCAAAAGAAAATTGAATTTTTTATGCAAATTTTGTTTACTTATTCAATGCCGGCGAGCCAAAATAAAAGCTGCATTAACTAAAAAACCATCAGAAATTAAATAAAAAAAACAAGTTTTTTAAACTGAAAGTAAGAAGTGACATTAAAACTTAAAACGAACAGAAATTATTCCGTATATGAAAGGGGCTGTGCCCTCCTCAACGCCTCGCTCTTTACGCTAAAGTTTTTATTGTTTAAAAAAAAAGAGTTGTGAGAAAGTCAAACTTTAGCGTGAAGAGCGAGGCGTTGAGGAGGGCACAGCCCCTTTCATATACGGAATAATTTCTGTTCGTTTTAAGTTTTAATGTCGCTCCTTACTTTCAGTTTAAAAAACTTGTTTTTTTTATTTAATAATTTATAGAGGCGGCCCTGATGTTTATACAGAATGGTTAGGGAATAAAGAAAGAATTAAATTGCTACATTAAGATTTCCAATCTCTTCTGTCCAAAGATCAAATTTTCTCTAGAAAGTTGTAGTTTATCAGAGTTCCAAAGAACACTAACTTTCCTTTCAGGATATAAACCTGAAACTTGGTTTAACTTATGCAACCGTTGAAATTTGATAAAAAGGCTATTCCTAGGAACCATAATTTTACGCAAAGAACTTTAATTACACCAGTGCCCAAGTCAGTCTGATCATCCAAGTGTAGTTATTTCAATTAGAAACATTAGATAGTCTAGAAATAACTAAATCCTTTTTTTTCGATAAACATTGGTAGATTGAACAAGCAGACCCATAGAATATTAGACAACAGACCTAGAAAAGGTTGAGAAATATTATAATTAGAGTTAGAATAATTTCATCTTACCAACACGCCTCAGTAATAACACGCTACCAAATTTTAGCCCTGATAGTACGGGCAACCTTAGAGCTGGTAGACTTAGGATGAGAATCTGAGAGAAAAATCCCAAGTAGAGTTTAATATTAAAATGGAGAGTTTAAATTTGACAATGAAGAAAATGGATGAAATAATTTTAAGAGAATAGTTTGTGAAGTCACCTATGTAATCTTATCGAAGAAAGTTAGAAATTCAGCTAGGAATATTAGTGAAAAAGCTCAATGTTTAATAGATAGGAGAAGGGGCTTTTACAAGAACTATTTGAGTGATAGATCATATAGAAATAAGAGGAATGTAAAGAAAGTGGCAAAATTATTAAAATATGAATTAGGCAGGTGTGAAGAGGAACAACTCTAGTATGTCAACAACTTGAGAGGGAGTAGTCAATCTGGGCTTGTCCCAGTTAAAGATAAAAACGCGGCTACAATTAGTGATAAGAAAAGAGTTAAAGAGAGATTGGCAACACATTTTGAGAATGTGCTAACCGTTATAAAGTTAGAGGAAAAGATACAGAAAAGAATAAAAAAGTTTGTGACACTTTGAAAGTAGAGAAAGATTTATTTTTCAAAGAAGAATTAGAGAGAGCCCCAAAACGATTAAAAAATAATAATGCCCCAGGTCCTGATATTGTGGCAAATGATTTTCTCTTATACAGCGGTTGTGCAGTTAGAGATTGATTATTAAAGATTATCAGTATGGTTTTTTTCTTAAAGGGGAAGTACTTAGCGAGTTATGGAAAGTTCTAATTAAACCCCTCTATATCAAAGTTGATTAGAGTGAGTTTAGTAATTATAGAAGCATTAGCTTGGTTACTGTAGGAAGCAAATTACTAAGTATAATTATACTTCCTAGACTTAGAGATGCTGTAAATAAATTTTTAATAGAAGAAAAGGGTGGTTTTAAGAAGGGAAGAGGATGTGTCGAAGAAATTTTCATTATTAGGTTAATAACTGAAAAGTGCCTGAGTCATCAAACCCCTTTAGTTTTGTAGGTTATGAGACAGCTTTTGGTTCGTCTGATCGAGGAACTTCAGCGAAGGCTCTATCCTTGTATGGTGTACCAGATAAACACATTAAAGCGATTAGTGCTCTGTGCAAGAATAACATTGCTGCGGTTACAATAGCAAATAAGGTTAGCAGCTGGTTTCCTATCAAATCAGGAGTTAAGGAGGGTTGTGTTCTGATCGGATTTATATTGATCATTTTGACGGATTTCGTCTTAAGGAGCACAGCACAGGAAATGGGAAAACGTGGAATCGATTCGGGAAGTAGAACACTCCTAGGCTTAGATTATGCTGATAATTTTAGCATCCTCGGTGAAAATATTAGCGATATGAACTAGTTTTTAGAGGTTTAGTGAGTTCAGGGTGCAAGAATAGGTTCGAAAAATAATGTTAAGAAGACTAAGTCACAAATACTATGAGCGAAGTCAATGAGGGAAAGTGAAGATGTGACTTTGAGCAACGAAAAGATCAATCACGTGGACAGCTTCACTTTCCTAGTTAATATTATTAGTATGGACTGTGAATGTAGTTAAGATGTCAAAACTAGAAAAGCCAATACCCAGGGTATTTTTTGTGGTTGAATAGAATTTGGAAGAATAGAAAGATAAGTTTACGCACAAATATTAGAATATTTGAAGCTACAGTGATGACAGTGGTCAATTATGGTTCTGAAGCGCTGGCGCTCCGAAAAGCAGAGGAGGATTTGCTACACGTTTTCCAGAAAAATTACCTGGAGATTGTTTTGGGTACCTGACAGAATGACCGTATCTCAAACTGTAAGCTGTGTATTATAAATGCGGGTCAGTCTGATTTCCTAGAGCTATAATGAGAGTAAGGTTGAGATGGCTAAAACATGTTCTGTTGATAAAGGATGAAAGATTGCCTAAGATCATTCTTGTTGAGCAGCTTTCTAGGGCCAAACAAAAAGTAGATCCCCCCAAAGGCGGGAGGATGTAATGAATAAAAATTCAAAGGGCAATGGAACATTTTGGAAGGATACAAAGAGGGAGGCTTACAAGATGGCACCGACACCCCCGGAGTCCCATCTTAAAACAGTAGATCAGTCTGTGAAAATGTTATGTAGGATAGCAGTTGATATTTTGTAAATGTTTCATCTTGTCACGTAACAAGTTTTTCAGTTTTTAAGCATATTATGAATATTTGTCATTCCTTTTCTTTTTGCTACTATTTTTTTCTCTCTCTCTTTACTCGGTTTGTCAAGTGCATTACAACGGGTTATAAATAAATTCAATTCAATATATATATTATATCCACGTTTTTTATAATTATATCTATATCTAAATTTTTTTTTTTACTTTTGTTACCTACAACCAAGAATTTATAGTTGATTGACTGAATCTGGTTTGAAAAGAAAAAAGATGGTGTTGGTTTCCCTTTTTCAAAGACGTACACCCATGAGGCTCTAAAAAATAGTCTTGGTTTCCCAGGCATTCGGTGTTCGAACCATGTGTTCCTGGGATATCAAGTTAGGATAGTAGCCCACTAATTTAATGACCCAATGAATAAAAAAATCTGAAAAACAGCTTTCTAATCACGGTACAATAGGGAAATCAATCAAATGAAATAGATGGCGTCATAAATCTCCTGATAATAATGTATAGCAGTTTTAGATGCATTAAATAGGTAATACTTCAATATTGCCAGGCATTTGATATAACGCAGCATGGATAGGTGTTAGCAAAATAAAGGATTAATTCTTACAATTTTAGATTTTGTTTTCTTAGGGGGAGGTGGTTGAAGGCAGTAAATCAACGCAGATTTACTCACAATTTTCTTCCCTCTATATTATTGACTTCTGTTTTCTTAATAGTACTGGTTTAATAAGATGAAAATTGCCCACCCTTTTTTCTAAAGTATATCTATTAGGGATGCACTCATTGTACAATAGGGGACTTGCATAATTGTATATATGGGAGTTTTGTGTCTGCGTAGCACTAATAATCATGTAGAGATATCAACAGTAGTAGTGCCATTTGTCGAACCACAATTTAGTACAGCAAAACCAAATAGGTCAAAACCGAGGCGTTCCGCAGCAATAAAACCCCAAGCATGTTATTGATAATAATATCTTGACGTCTGTAAACCTTTGCTGTCACCACTCTGTAAACCTCCTTTTAGTTCCTTATTTGTATGCCCTTTTTGTATTGGCTTATGTAATGGGTTACGTAAATTCCAAAGATAGACGATAAACGTTGGTACGTGGTCTTTATTAAATAACGTGAGAATACACATAGAGAAAATAAGGTAGCACAAGAACAACTAGCTACGACGAAGGTGAAAGATGGACTGCCTTTAGAAATGAAGCAAGAATATAACTTTCCTGGAACGGAAGTTCCAGCTATGCCTGGGAACGAGCCCTTTCCCACGACATGCTTTAGTCCCAGAGCCCCCCCTGGACCACTCTCGTTGACACATAAATGCCCAAATAACTAAGAAATGCGACGCCCGGAAAAGCTTCTCGAATTTATGTTCTACATACTTTACAGATTCTCCCCCCTGTTTTAAGTTAAATTTCCCAAATTTGTCTTATCCCCTTCTCATTAAACCCTCAAACTTTAAATGAATTCAAAACATTCCCTTCCCAAATTATTCACTTCTCACCTACAAACATTTTACAGCATGAACTAGTAACAATTACATAATACAAACACTACACAATACTTGCATAAGTAAAAACTTACATAGTATAAACGAACCACACTAACAACAGTAGTCGGAAACTGGATATTTTAACACTTCATTTTTCTTGTATACTTTAAAATAGACTTGTTCCCCGTACCCCTGAATTTGATGATGACAAGGAAAGTTGGGATTATGTATAAACTTTGGATTAGGGAAAAAGGAATGACCGAGAAAGGCTAATTAATCCTGAAAATACCGGCGACAAATAAATGAAATTGCATAAACTTATAAATAATGGAATAGATATGTCAACCATTGCAGTTTGATTGGCCTACCATGCTGCAATGACGTCAAAACATTATTACCAATAAAATCCTCGGGGTTCCATTGCTGCGGAACGACTTGGTTTTGACTTATTTGGTTTTGCTCTACTAACTTGTGGTTCGACAAATGGCAGTACTGCTGTTGATATCTTTACATAACTATTAGCACTACGCATTAAAACCATCCCGTGAGGCATCAACCTCATCCCACTAGACCTCAAAACCAGCCCCCTTTCCACCTTTTTTTTTCTCATCCCACGGGACCTCAAAACCAGCTCCCTTTTCCTTGGTAGCCAAACCGCCCTGCGAGATATCAGTACCATCTCGCAGTGCAACAAAAAAAAAACCATCCCGTGAGGCGTCAGCACCATCCTGTGAAGTATGGTGTATTTCTCGCAGTCAAATTCCTGTTCCAATTCATCAAGATTAACTTTTCTGTATTTTTCAACAAATTCAGAACTAGGGCGGCTCAAATAGTCACTAGAATTTTTAACTCCAGGAATGTGATGAAAGGTAAATTGCTCACTGTCTATTAAAACAGCAATACGGTATAACTTCCTATTTACGTCTTTAGCTCTCTTTAAATAAGATCGGGCCCTGCAATGTGTATAGCAATGTGTATGAGCGGACCATAGAAAGGTTTTTTGAAAATGTTTAATCCCGGAATAAAGTGCGAATAATTCTTTATTATGATTGTCATATCTAGATGCGGGTCCGCTGAGAATTTTAGAATAGCTTGCAACTATTTGAAAGTGATCTGTGGTTTTACATTTTACACAAAGTAGAGCGCTAATTGCTTTCATGCTAGCCTCTGTGAACACATGAAAATCCTCTGATTTCGAAGAAAAATGGAGAAGAATTGCTTGTGGTTTAGTAAGTTTGGATTTTAGTTTTACAAAAGCCTCCATTTCGGTGGGTTCAAAAACAAGTGGGACATTTTTACGAGTTAGGCGAACCAAAGGATATGAAATTTCTGCATAGTTAAGGTAAAAACTTCGTAGAAATGAAGTCATGCCTAGGAAACAACGAAAGTCCGAAACGTCCTTAGGTGGTGTCATCGCCCTAATCGCTTTAACCTTTGATTCCTGGGGAGAGATTCCTTCAGGTAAGACTTTGAATCCTAACAGATTGACTGAATTTGCAGAAAAAACAGCATTTTGATAAATTGAGTTTAAGGTTGAATTCACGTATCCTTTCAAAAACAATTTTTAAATGTCTCAAATGATCTTCAAATTTTTTGCTTTCCGTATGTATTGTTAGGTCATCTATGTACCAACTCAGAAAATCAGAGACATTTATTTCGTCAATTGTTTTACTAGGGACGTCCTGAAAAATTATTCCCAAAAATTCTAAAAATTGTCTAGGAGTGCTTTTAGCTCCCATTGGTGCTTTTAAAAATCGGTATGATATACCTTTAACATTAAAATAAAATAATTGGCGACTTTCTTCGGATAAATTGCATGCGTAAAAAGAGTGTTTGATGTCTAATGTAGGAAATTGTTTTTTCCCTGCCATATCAGTTATAACTTCTTCAATTCTGCGAATTTCCCATTGACTATCTTTAATACCTTTATTGACTTCTCTAAGATCAATTAAGAACCAACTGTTTTCTTCATTCCAAAGATGTTTTGGGAAGATTTTGCCCTCTTTATTAGGTTTGCCAATGATAAAAACAGGTGAGTTGAATGATGATCGACCCACTTCAATAATCTTAGCTCGAAGCATTTCCTTGACGTGTTTCATTTTTATTTCCTGCATTAAAAATGGTAATAGAAATTGTTTTTTGCTTTTAATTGGAACTGTTTCATCAATTGAAACGACAAATCCATCTAAGTCATTACCCCCAATATCACAAGCAGTGCGAGCGAATACATCTTTAAATTTACAAATGAAAGCTTTAAATTTCTCACTATTTTTATCGGCTAATTCTCCGTTATTGACATGTTTTAAAAATTTATCATTAGGTCATTCAGTTTTTTAATCTACCTGAGATTTATTGCCTTGAGAAAATTCATTTTCAGTACAGACTGCAATTAAATCAAAGTTTCGGGCTATGTCGTCTGGGAGAAACTCAAAATATCCCATTAATTTACATCTTAGTAAGGCAGCTTGATATTTCGTGGTGTTAAAAAATACTAAGGGACATAAGGAATGAGACACTTCACTGATTGACTCTGAAATACAGATCTGCCACGCTGGTGAAGGCGTGAACATCAGACATTCCCCATGAGCTACAGGACTTTGGTTACTAGATTGCGGTTTCACTTTGATTATTCTAAATGAGTTTGGTGAAATGGTTATCTGTTTAGCTACATATACATTTCCTGTACATGCGTTACCAGTGTTTTCGTCAAAAAATGCGCTAATATTTTCTTGATATGGACTATTGAAGCCTAAACTGATTCGGTTTCAACAGGTATCAAAATACATGTCTAAGCAATTTAAGAAATCATTGCCTACTATTAGAGGAAATTGAAGCTCACTAATAACGAAAAATTCCCAGTGAATTTTTCTTTGTTTCATTCCGTCAGATTGTACCATGTACAACGTTTACTTTAAAATATGAAAAGTTTACTTTATTCTAAATACGTTTCCGATGTAAATCAAACCCCCTTAATTAAGCATGAAAATCTGCCTTAAATTCCCATTTATCAATCAGCCAAATATCCCTTTGAAAAGCACCAAATAACAGATGATTAAATTCGAAGAATTCCAAAAGGTACTTTTTGTCGTACTCTGTAGAGATTCGCATTCTTTGTTCTACAAAACAAAAGGCTTTTGAACATTTCAGACGCTATGGACAAATTTCAATGATGAAAAAACTACGGGCTTTTGCACAGGTATAATGCTAATGAGATGGATTGGAATTTCACAGAAAGTATTAGACAGACAGAGTAGGACATTGTTTGAAACTTAGTTTGAAGTTTTTATTAAGAATACGGGCATATTTAGTGATTAATATTGCGAAAAAACTATTGGGTAGTTTTGGCTGCATAATGTTTGATTTTGTCAGCATAAGAGTAAAGTGGCGGGCCCTCCGAAAGGAGATGGGTCAATTAGAAAATAGTGATTATTGCTCAGAAGCAGAATTCACGTTATATGATAGCGAAGAAGTGTTTTTTGGATCACTGTATTATTTTCATTCCTGTATGAAACATTGCTGTATTTGCCTTTGCCCATGGAAGATCGAAGCCGTATGTTTAATCATGTAAGTCTAATAAACATATTACCTTTCTATTTTTACAGTCTTATTTTATATGTTCGTATCTAGTTCTCAAGAGTAGCCCTCTAGTTCGTATGCTGTCCATTGGTACGCTCCCAGGTATCTGATAACTTTACGAAGAATGATTACGGGACTTATTTGACAAGCTCCCTATTTCAAACTCCCCCCATAGCATTTGGTGCAGTTTAAATGCCACATTTGGCAGAGTCAAAAGGTAATATCTGGCACGGTCGTAATTTCGGATTGAAGCCTCTCTGATCAAGTTGGTCATTTCACAAGGAAAGTCAAATTCATTAGTTAACCTATTTTTATTTCTCCCAATAGGGAGTGGCGCGGTCCATAACGCCACAAGATATAGCAACAAGAATTTTGATTTTCCCCAAAACAGGTAAAATATTTCCACTCAAGGATTTTATAGCTGAAAATGACGTTTTAATTTTCTTTTGTATTTGCTCAGGAAGGCTGTAGAATAAATTTTCCGATAATAGTGACCTTTGACAACCGGTGTCAATAAATGCTAAAATTTTAATAGATTCGCACAATTTTACATCATACATAAATGGAAATGAGACACAGTAATTCTGGTATACTCAAATAACAAATCTGTGAATCAGAATGGTTCACAGAAGAAATATTATTTATTAGAGGACTTCGCATAAGGTTCGACTCGGCCTCCGGTAAAGTCGAATTATTTAGTTTTTTTTGGTTTCCTTGTGGTCGAATTATAGGCGTTGGAGCTAAACAAAATTTTGACCTGTGCCCTATTTCACCACAGCAGATGCACGTTGTAGGTTCCTTACATTTAGAATGTTTGTGTAGACCCCTACGATTCCAACATTTTATGCGAGCATTATTTCTACCACTAAAATCATTCCTGAAATAATTACCTCTAGTTGATCTTGACATAGAGGGAGTTCGGCTTTGTGACATATCATGGTTAATGTTTTGACTGCTGACTGCTGCAGTTAAAACTTCATTAGGACTTCAAAATGTTAAATCTATTGTTTCAAATTTCCTAGCTAGTTCTAGTAGTTCATCATTATCGCAATCTGGTGATACTTGTTCCATTACTCGGCGCGCGATATTAGTTTTTAAGCCACTTTTAAAAATGTTTGATATGCGACTACTGGCGTCGTTTTGGTCGGCTGATTTGCAATAATCCTTTGCCTTACCAACTATTCTAGAATAAAATTTAGAGACTAATTAGTTCTCTTTATGTTTTTCACTAACTATTTATTTTAGTTTTTTTCCTAAACTTTTTTCTGGGCAAAAGGCTATTTTAAGGGTTCTTTCGAGGTCTGAAAGAATTTCGATACTGTCCGGATCAACATTATACAGAAATCTCTGAATCTCCCCCCTGGTGTAACAGATAGCCTGAGACACCATTGAGGCGTCTTCCTTGGACTGACTCTTTTGTATTTGTTTTAGAGTTAAAATCCAGGAATGAATATCGGCTAGATGCGACGCTAGATTTACGGGCAATAAACTTCACTTCTAGCGAAAAGGGTCTAATAAAATTTTTTGGGTTGTTTAGCCATGTTAAATCACTTACGAAAGATAGTCTGTCCCAAATTCAATTGCAGTTGGTCTCAATTAAAACACTAGCATCAAATGGAGTCACAATTGAGAATTAATTTTCGATTATCGAATTCAAAATGTTAAACATTGGTTGGACGTTGACTGTTGACTGTAATATAATCAACGTTGACTGTATATAATCAGGTAAAAAAAACACCAAACGTAGAATGGCTAAGTGAAGGAAGAAATTAACCGGAGACTCTCAGTTGTAGAAATTTGATTTATTAGGTAGAAGCTATCACGAGGAAATCCATGTTCGGCATTGTGTAACAGCCTATTTAAAAATGTTCATTTAAAAGAAGGTGTTTTTCAAGAAGGCGCTAAGGATAGAAGAAAGTTCAATAGCTCGTAACGTTTCGATGTCTTATTAATCACTCTTTTGCAGTATTTACAGCTC
Source organism: Artemia sp. Qi Xiang Cuo (assembly GCF_049724085.1). Lineage (NCBI taxonomy): Eukaryota > Metazoa > Arthropoda > Branchiopoda > Anostraca > Artemiidae > Artemia > Artemia sp. Qi Xiang Cuo. The sequence goes on from NW_028297442.1 coordinate 19,946, forward strand.
AATATCACAACAATTTTGGTAGCAGGTGAAATAGCTCTTCAATATGTTGCCAGTATTTAGTGTAAGATGTCATAAGCACTTAGAACGGTCACTCAAATGTCACTTGGAGGTTTTCCCCTAGTGATATATGCTCCACTAGTTTTAACCGCTTGCCACCACTCTGTAAACCTCTGCTGTCACCACTCTGTAAACCTCCTTTTAGTTCCTTATTTGTATGCTCTTTTTGTATTGGCAGATGTAATGGTTTACGTAAATTCCAAAGATAGACGATAAACGTTGGTACATGGTCTATATTAAATAACATGAGTATACACATAGAGAAAATAAGGTAGCACAAGAACAACTAGCTACGACGAAGGCGAAAGATGGACTGCCTTTAGAAGTGAACCAAGAGTATAACTTTTATGCAATTTCATTTATTTGTCGCTGGTATTTTCAGGATTAATTAGCCTTTCTCGGTCATTTCTTTTGCCCTAATCCGAAGTTTATACATATTCCCAACTTTCCTTTTCCTCATCAAATTCAGGGGTATGGGGAACAAATCTATTTTAAAGTATACCGAGAAAACTGAAGTGTTAATCTATTCAGATTGCGACTACTGTTGTTAGTATGGTTCGTCTATACTATGTAAGTTTTTACTTATGCAAGTATTGTGTAGTGTTTGTATTATGTAATTGTTTACTAGTTCATGCTGTAGAATGTTAGTAGGTGAGAAGTGAATAATTTGGGAAGGTAATGTTTTGAATTCACTTAGAGTTTGAGTGTTTAATTAGAAGGGGAGAAGACAAATTTGGGACATTTAACTTAAAACATTAGGGAGAAGCTGTAAAGCATTTAGAAAATCAATTCGAGACTATTGTCCGGGTTTCTCATTTCTTAGTTATTTTTGGCCATTTATGTGTCAACGAGAGGGGGCCAGGGGGGGGGCTCTTGGGACGAAAGCTATTCTTGGGCAATGGCTCGTTACCAGGCGTGGTCGAACAACCATTAGCTGTAACTTCCGTTCCAGAAAAGTTATACTCTTGGTTCACTTCTAAAGGCAGTCCATCTTTCACCTTCGTCGTAGTTAGT
>NW_028297443.1:0-20330 GCF_049724085.1 Artemia sp. Qi Xiang Cuo
AAGAGTTGGGTTAATTTAGGTTCACTTAGAGTGCCGGCACTCTAAGTGAACCTAAATTAACCCAACTCTTTTGCATGTCTCTCTCACTATGACTATGTGTCTGAGCGGGTGGGCTGCCATCTATGACCGGTCAAACCTAAATTGTACGTAATGATGCATAAAGTAAAAATAAATAGAACTTGGATTTTATGAACGTTATCTGATGTATCCAAAGAGTTTGTTTGTCTCTGTCACTATGACTATGTGTCTGAGCGGGTGTGCTGCCATCTATGACCGGCCAAACCTAAATTGAACGTACTGATGCATAAATTCAAAATAAACAATTCTTACGATTTTTTCATAATTTGTTGAATTAAATTTCGGTATTGTGTATCCAAGAGGTGAATTCAAGAAAGAGTTTGTTACTTACTTACATTTTTTCATAATTTCTTGAATGAAATTTTTGTATTGTTTACCCAAGAGGTGAATTCAAGAAAGAGTTTGTTACTTACAATTTTTATTAAAAAATTTCTTGAATGAAATATCTGTATTGTGCATCCAGGAGGAGAATTCAAGAAAGAGTTTGTTACTTGTAATTTTTTCGTAATTTCTTGAATGAAATTTCCGTATTGTTTATCCAAGGGGTGTATTCAAGAAAGAGTTTGTTACTTACTTGAGTTTGTTACTTACTTACAATTTTTTTTATAATTTCTTGAATGAAATGTCTGTATTGTGTGTCCAGGATAAGAATTCGAGAAAGAGTTTGTTACTTACCTACAATTTTTTCATAATTTCTTGAGTAAAATTGCAGTATTGTCTGTCCAGGAAGCGAATTCAAGAAAGTTTGTTTACAATTTTTTCATAATTTCCTGGATTAAATTTCTGTATTGTGCATCCAAACGGCGAATTCAAGAGAGAGTTTGTTACTTACTCAGAATTTTCTCATAATTTCTTGAATGACATGTCTGTATTGTGTATTCATGAGGGGAAATAAAAAAAAAGAATTTGTTACTTACTTACAATTTTTACATAATTTCTTTAATAAAATTTCTGCATTGTGTATGCAAGAGGTGATTTCAAGAAAGATTTTGTTGCTTACTTACAATTTTTTCATAATTTCTTGTATGAAATTACCGTATTGTATATCCAAAAGGTGAAAACAATAAAGTGTTTGTTACTTACTTGCGAATTTCTTATAATTTCTTGAATGAAATATCTGTAATGTGTATCCAAGAGGTGAGATAAATAAAGAGTTTGTTACTTACTTATAATTTATTCATAATTTCTCGAATGAAATTTCCGTATTGTGTATCCAAGAGGTGAATTCAAGAAAGAGTTTGTTACTTAATTGCAATTCTTTCATAATTTCTTGAATAAAATTTCGGTATTGTGCATCCAAGAGGTGTGTTTAAGAAAGAGTTTGTTACTTACTTAAAATTTTTTCATAGTTTCTTGAGTGAAATTGCTGTATTGTCTGTACAGGAAGCAAATTCAAGAAAGAGTTTGTTTACAATTTATCATAATTTCCTGAATTAAATTTTTGTGTTGTGCATCCAAACGGCGAGTTCAAGAAAAATTTTGTTACTTTCTTAGAATTTTGTCATAATTCTTGAATGAAATTTTTGTATTGTGTATCCATGAGGGGAATTCAAGAAAAAAATTGTTACTTGAGATTTTTTCATAATTTCTTGAATGAAATATCTGTAATGTGTATCCAAGAGGTGAAATCAATAAAGATTTTGTTACTTACTTACAATTTTTTCATAATTTTTCGAATGAAATTTCCGTTTTTTGTATCCAAGAGGTGAATTCAAGAAAGAGTTTGTTACTTAATTGCAATTTTTTATAATTTCGTAAATAAAATTTCCGTATTGTGTATCCAAGAGGTGTATTCAAGAAATAGTTTGTTACTTACTTGAGTTTGCTGCTTACTAACAATTTTTTTATAATTTCTTGAATGAAATGTATGTATTGTTTATACAGGATGAGAATTCAAGAAAGAGTTTTTACTTACTTATATTATTTTCATAATTTGTTGGGTGAAATGGATGTATTGTCTGTCCAGAAGGTGAATTCAAGAAAGAATTTGTTTACAATTTTTTCATAATTTTTTTGAATCAAATTTCTGTATTGTGCATCCAAACGGCGAATTCAAGAAATAGTTTTTTACTTACCTAGAATTTTGACATAATTTCTTGAATGAAATGTCTGTATTGTTTATCCATGAGGGGAATTCAAGAAAGAATTTTCAACTTACTTACAATTTTTTATAATTTCTTGAATGAAACTTCTCTATTGTGTATCCAAGAGGTGACTTCAAGAAAGAGTTCGTTACTTACTTACAATTTTTTCATAATTTTTGAATTAAATTTCCGTATTGTATATCCAAGAGGTGAAAACCATACAGAGTTTGTTACTTACTTGCAATTTTTCATAATTTATTGAATGAAATATCTGTATTGTGTATCCAAGAGGTGACTTCAAGAAGGAATTTTTTTATAATTTTTTGAATGAAATGTCTTTTTTTTGTTTATCCAGGAGGCGAACTAAAGAAAGAATTTGTTACTTACTTACAATTTCTTCATAATTTCTTAAATGCAGTTTCGATAAAGAGTGTTAATAAAGAATTTGTTCAATTTGATACTTAAGTTAACCATACTCTAAAATTAATGAACACATAACAATGTAACATATAATGTATTTTTAATGAATGTCATGTAGAATATTAATGCAAAAAATATATTATGATACATTATTAATATCAATGATCAACTTTGGACATTTGAATCTGGTCCATAGAATAGTTCACCATGTTCTCTCTTGATATTGTAGCTATTGTCTTCTCTTAGCTCGTAATCAGTAGAATAATCATTATTCCATTTTGAGTCATACACAATTTTTACTGGTGTGTCACTAACAGGTTCAATATGCGTTTCGTCTTTGGTATTATTTGGTTCATTGAATATTTGGTCAATGGTAGTAATGTTTGCTTGCACTTTATTTTTCATCGATTCATCTTTATTTTCCTTAATGATATATTCTACAAATCCCCTTTTTATTTTTCCGATAATTTCATTGTTTATGACGACATTATTTTTACGTTTGCTACAGTTATAACATGCGAACACATTATTGTTAATGAAATTAGTAGAAGAGTAGGCCTTTCTTTTCATCTTTACTTTCATTTCAATGCAAATACTCGAAAGCTGACGATATAGTTTAACACTGGGTAACATGTTACCAAAAGAACTAGCAAAAAGATGCCCCTCTTCATCAACTATTATTTTTATGTTGACATTCTCTTTGAGTGTAATCACCTCCGGAGATCTCAATTTCGCATATCCACCATCATAAGAGTTGATTTTTTTTGGTACTCCAAAGAAATCTAACTTCTTACTGTCATGACAATGCACGCATACGTTTCTGATTGTGCTACCGCTTGTACTTATTTCATAGTTTAAATACTTCTCCTTGTCAGAATTCAATGCTACCATAACACTATCATGTGAACACACTTTCTTAAAATGCTTCATCTTCACTTTTTATAGATATTAGTTAAGTGTTAATCGTTCCACTGCGTAAAAAATACGGGTTTAATACATGCAATAAACTAGGTAGTGTCGATAACCGGCCATAGAGTACCAGTGGGAAAGCCGTATCGTGTCTCTGAACAAGCATAGAGTATGATTGTTAGAGCTGTAAGCATATTTCATGTCATTTTAAGATACGTAAAAAAAATTTGAATAATTTCGAAGTCAAAAAAATTTAGTCCAATAAAAAAAATGCTACTACAAACAATATTTTTCTAATAGTAAAAATCAGGAGTAACATTTCTATATCATTCTCATTTTTAATTTGTAAAATATTAAATACGATTTTTTTATGTTTTAAGTATGTTTCATGTCATTCTAAGAGATATAAAAAAATTGAAACAAATACCTTGTTAAAAAAAAAGTTAAAAAAAACTGCAAGAAAACTAAAAAAGTATAGAAAAAATTCGGGGAGGGGGCCAAAAAGTTGGGGGAGGTGTTTTGTCAATGTTACCCCGTGTATCTGACAATAGATTTTGATACAAAATTCTAAGCTATGTAAAAAAAAACAGCTGAAAAATAGCATCTTAAAAACTCTTTTTCCTACAAATCAACCTCTTCATAGACAGTTCATTAGTACCAAAAGAAGCTGAACCCTCCATTCGACTCAATAATTGTCTTAATACTCCAATTTAGAATAGTACCAAACTGTAAAGCTAGGTCAACTAACAAGGTAATTTTATCATTGTCAACCATTGTTTACATTAATACTATTCCAAATTTATAATAAATAAGCTATGAGTTAACAACCCCTTCGAGGTTACCTTAACTGGTAATCTTTTTATCCCCTCTTTTACCACATTCATGCAATCCAACCACCAATTAAGATCAATCTGATCATTTATATACTGCAATTCGCAAATGCTTTACCTTTTTTTGCAAATAGAGTCATTTTTAGGTAAATGATTTAACAACATATTCCAACAAAATGTAAGGTGCCTTCAGTCTAGAGGCTATTAGTGTTCGACAATTTTTGCCTTATAACTCTCTGCAAAAGACAATTTTTAACTTTGATTAATCCTGTAGCGTATTTAATATATCTGATAAATAAGACTAGATATGACGTTTTGATTTTTTAGGGGTTAGGAACTATTGGGTTATTTTATAGCCTTACCCTTCTTTCCCACTTTTACACTGAGAAGAATATGGATGTAATTTCCCATCCAAAATATTTCATCTATGAGAAAGGAACTCCTTACTCATTCTGAATTTCTAGCCTTATTTTATTTCTTCAAATGTAGAAATCTTAAAAGGGAGGTACCTTTACATATTTACATTAACCCAGAGGACCCACTGTAAAAATCTTAGCCTAAAATCTCCCCTTTGAGGGGGACGCTAGTCCCCTGGCCGAATTACACTGCCTTATATTTTTGTTTTGTTTTGGGATTTCTATATTACAACATAGGAAGCGCCGATTAGAAGAGGAAGGCCCAACCCCTTAAAATACAGCTTATGGGCGCCCATGCTAATGACCTCTATCACAATAGCTTGTGTACAACTTTGCAATGTGCAGCGATGAAAATTAAATGAATGAAGTCGTGAAACGTATCAAATCATCCAAATAAAGCTTCCGAACCATTGCCTATAATAGAATTTCACTTTTAACTTACTGCTTTTATGCTCAAATATAAAAAATGTCACGTGGCAACCTGCCTTCAGATAATGAGAGATTGTGTACAAACTTTTTCGATAATTTTAAGTTGATTGCCTTTCTCAAAGCCTTTATGCTTGATAGCTTTTTTGTTGTATCCAGGCCAAAATGTTTGTTTTACTGTAAAAAACCAGATGTAAACGACACTTTGTCGCTGCATGATACCCCTTTGGGGTTACCTTAACTGGTAATCAGTTTAACCCTTTTTATCACCTTCATGCAATCCAATCACCAATTAAGATCAATCTCACCCCTGAAATTCAATCTTCAATTAGGATCAATCATATACTCCATTTCGCAAATACTATACCTTTTTCGCAAATAGAGTCATTTTTAGGTAAATGATTTAACAACATATTCCAAAAAAATGCAAGGTGCCTTCAGTCTAGAGGCTATTAGCGTTTGGCAATTTTTGACTCCGCAAAAGACAATTCTTATTTTGGACTAATCCTGTTGCGTATTTAGAATATCTGATAAATAAGACTAGATATGACGTTTTGATTTTTTAGGGGTTGTGAACTTTTGGGTTATTTTATAGCCCTTGCCTTCTTTCCCACTTTTATACTGAGAAGAATATGGATGTAATTTTCCATTCAAAAATTTTTCATCTATAAGAAAGGAATTCAAAACTCATTCTGAATTCCTAGTTTATTTCATCACATTTAGAAAGCTTGAAAGGCAAGTACCTTTACATATTTGCATTAACCCAGAGGACCCACTGTGAAAATTTGAGCCTAAATACTCCCCTTGGAGGAGGACGCTAGTCCCTTGGCTGAATGATAGGGCCTTGTGTTTTTGTTTTGTTTCAGGATTTCTATTATACAACATAGGAAGTGCCAATTAGAAGAGGTAAGCCCTTCCCCTTAAAATATAGCTCATGGGGCGCCCATGCTAATTACCTCCATCAAAATAGCTTGTGTACAATTTTGCAATGTGAAGCGATAAAAATTAAATGAATGAAGTCGTGAAACGCAACAAATCATCCAAATGAAGCTTCCGAACCATTGCCTATAATAGTATTTCACTTTTAACTTACTGCTTTTATGCTCAAATATGAAAAATGGCGCGTGGCAACCTACCTTCAGAAAATAAAAGATTGTGTACAAACTTTTTCAATAATTTTAAGTTAATTGCCTTTCTTGTAGCCTTTATGCTTGATAGTTTTTTTGTTGTATTTAGGGCAAAATGTTTATTTTACTGCACAAACCAGTTGTAAACGAAACTTTGTCACTGCATGATATCTTTTAATGCTTAAATAGGGTACTTCAACTCAAGATATGAAAGTCAGTCCCTACTGGGATGTTTCCCCTTTTTCTTCAATTTATGAGGATTGGCTTTTGTTTGTAACTTTAAGAAATAGTCTAAAACCTAGTAAACTCTACATATTTCGATACAGAATTAAAACTAAACTATCTTTCGTGCCTAATTAGTTTTCAGCATTCAGTTTTTGGAGTTTTGGTAACTAATACTGAGGGTTGATCTGATTAGCCACTCAATGCATCAAACCCTTTGTGAATTTTTTCACATGGTGCAAAAAAAACTATTTCAGACTAGTACGATGCGACGTTTTGTTTTCTGTCAAGGCACAGAAAAGATTCATATGACCATGGTTACGAAGTGTTTATAGATTTGATGGTCTTTAAAAATTCCGTTAGATGGTCAAGGGGATGATGGGTGTTATAAAATTTCATCATCGTTCACCATCCACTTGGTGTAATCCCAATCTATATTACGGATTTTGTTGTTCTTCTTCTTCCTGGGATATCTTATACATATATTCCGAGAAGGAATATTTATCAGCAACCATCTGCTAAAAAATCAAACCTTGTCCTCTAGGTTGTGTATTTTATTCCGAAATACCTCACAATTAAAATCTTCCAAGTTGAATATTGGTATATCATATTTGCATTTGTCGATTAAAAGTTTATCAGTGGATATATTCCCTTTCACGTATAGTGCTATCACACCAAAACACTACATATTTCTCCAAATTCCTCTTGTACCATGGATAGTTCCTTCCCTTTATCATAGAATGGGGGTATTACTCTATAATATAAACCTAGTTTGTATATAACACATAATGTATTGCGCTACATGTCTCTATTTTAAGCATACATAATGTAGTTGATATGCCAGTGATAACAAGAGACTTCTCTACGATCTGTTGTCAGCAATAAAAACGCACATTCAAAAATCACACCACAAGCTGATTTCTTCAAACCAATGAATTCACAATCGAAAACACAGTACATCCTTGAAGTTATATATATTTACTAATATGAACTACAATGAAAATCACTCCTTATATTTGAATCCGATTACGTATCAAGTTACCATATATGGAGTACCCTCTGTATCCGTTCTCTCTGATTGGCTCCAAAACTAACCAAGATGGACAGGTTATTTTCTTTGTTTTTTCTTTTTTTTGGGATATATACTTGAATTCATTATCAAAAAAGGGTGTTGCTTCACTGGTTGCATTACACAATCTCTTCCCTAGTTCCAAATAAAACGTGTTTGATCGCTTTATAGGTCCATAATATAGAGGGGTTGGTCGCTTCATACCATCTAGTTTCGAATCAGCATATAGATTACTACTGAAATGTTTGTGAGGCCAAAACCAGTGACATATTCTAGAACGCCTTGACAGAATAAGGATAGTAAAGCCTGTGAATATTTTGGATAGCTCGACATTTTGTTCCTTCTACGTTTTCTCAGTACCTTGGTAGTACTGTAGAAAAAAACCGTATCACAGTTTTAAGTTCATTATTGAAACTCCAAATAATTTGTTTTAATATTAACCTTTATTCATAGGATAACCAAAACAAAGTGTTTACCATTATTCCTGAAAATTTTTTATATTCAACTGAAAACATTTCTATATAAGGGGATGATTCTGAGGGGCAGAATTCAAAAGAGGGATTTTAATAATCTGATTAAGGATTTTTATCCATGCTCATTTCAATAGAATATTGAACAAAAAGTTCCATTTTCCGGTCAAATATGTCAACATAAGTCACTGCTACCAAGAAACAAATATGTTAAGCATATACATGCTAGGTTTAGCTTCCAAACGAACTCATATATCTTTTATAATTTTTCAGCGTTTCTAGTGCTAGAAAAAATAAAAATAAAAATATATGTAGGTGTTTCAACTTTTATTTCAATTGTTTCAAAATTTATTTCGTAGTAATATTTTTCGAATGATAATAATATAAATAATAGATTTTACTCAAACATCGGTTTTAATTAGTTGTTTCGCTTGTTTTTTTTTCAGAAAAGGTTATTTCGTCTTCACAAGCTAGGGAGGCTGAGAGAAGAGATTTACAAGACGAGGGGTCGTTATCCTCTGGTTAAGAATTTTCATCCTTGGTGTTGGGGTTCAATCCCTTTTTGTTTTTCTGATAAATGACTCATTTTGTTTTCTTAATTACATAAGCTTATTTCAAATATAGCATAATTTCAAAGGACAGGATAAATTTTAATTTTAAAAAACAGTCTACACCAGGTTTCTTCGTGCTATAATAGTATTTTTTTTTTTCTGTTTTAATAGTCTGTCTAGAGAGTTCACTTACAGAGTTCGCATATACTTCTTTTGTCAGAGTTTATATTTTAAGATTAAAAGTGGGTTATTTTCTCCAAATGAGTGAGATTATTTATCCCCAAACCCAAGCGGGGTAGAAAAAGAATTTTCAAAAATTAGCGTCCTTAATATTTCACCTGGAGGGTCTGTTTACCCTCCAAAGAGACAGGTAGAGAGTGTTCAGTGATTTCACAGACTATAATACCTTGGGCCCAATAGTAATGGGCCCATATTGCTTGTAAACCCGGTACGTGAAGAAATTGTAGAAACCTCTTTATTGCTTGATAACGTTAGTAGACTCTAACGGTAACACCAGTGGTGGCACTGTTACGTTAGAAGTCAAAGAGTGGTAACCTATATGAGAGTATAATGAAATAGCTGATAGCACAAAGGCATCCAGTAAAAATAGTGGTGGCTCACTAGTAACCACATACAAAAAAATTATTGCAACAACATACTAGGACCATCCTGGAAGTGAAAAGACTCTGTGTTTTCCGAAGATATGAATTAATTAGCCTACAGTATTTGGCTATATAAAGAATTGCAGGAAAAAGACGGAAATAGTTAAAATATTGCAATCTAAAATCCTAATGGGCTTTGCCTAGCCATATGAAACTAATTGTATGAATTTATATAAAACGCGACTAATTTACTAGCGAAAAAAGTCGGCTAACTGAGACGTAACAAGTTACTACGAGATAAAACCGAAAGTAAATTTGACAATTCAGGAAAGTATTTCCGAAAGTAAATTTGACAATTCAGATGAGGAGCAAAATAATAGTTGCTCGCTGAATTTTGAAATAATGTAGGACAGAGAGAAGAATAACAAATTGTTTAAATAAGAGCAAAACTTAATGAAATTAGATATTCTCTAGAAAAGGTACCACGGTGAAACAGAAGACATCGTTTTCAGATTTACATTTATATGGAACTCCCGCTATAAGTATCCAAAGCAATTCATCAGTAAGTGAAACCCAAGATTTGCCGGTAGAGGGAATTGTCGGTTCTAAACCAATTTTTGCATTTGAATCTTACGTAGAAATGACAAGATTTCCAATTAAAACACATAAAAAGTGCGAGGATAGAAAAGAGTTATTCCCGAAAACGGGATGCTCAGACAGACAAAAAGAGATAGAGATGCAGAGAATACAATCTGTATTCTCGGATTACGCCCAGTAATATAAAACTGTACGAAGTAGACACGGAAGCTATAATACATGAGAAATCAGGACGAGCTCAACCCTCAGATGTCAAACAAACTGAGGAGGAGTTGGCGATCAGAGATAGTATACAGATGAAAAGAGGAAATATGAAACGAGCGGATTCAGAACATTAATAATGAGAATATAGCGACGGAAGAAATCAAAGTAGACCCAGTAGCAGGAGTATTTTGGGCTTATGTCCAGAAAGAGATCACGAAACATTATTTAAGTCCATCTTACTCAAATGTTGCATTTCTTAAAATGAAAAGAGGAGGAAGATAGAAAAGCAAGAGAGAAAAATAAAAAAAATGGGTAAAAAAGATTGAGAGCAGAAAAAGTTAAATGATAGTATAACTAGAATGAAAAAAGAGGAGGCAGATAGAAAAGAAAGGAGGGCATTGCTGGAAATGATCACAGGGAGGAATTCCGCAGTGCCTCAAAGATCGACTGCTTGCACGCAATAAACCTTCGCTCAATGAAAGAAAATGAAGATGGGCATTTGCACCTCTACAACTTTGAAAAGTATGAGGACTTAAACGGATGGCCGAAAGAAAACTAAATTTTGAGGCGGTCATTTTGTTGAGAATAATTGAAAAGCCCAGTAACTATGCCTTTGGAGATATAATAGACCCCAAGAGCCTATGGGGAAAGGTCAGTTTGTCAGGAAACTTCCTCTTTGTTTATATTTAGTGTATAATTTTCTTTTTTTGTGGGGGGGGGGGCTAATTTTTCACAGAGACAATTTTTGAATGGAATAGTTTTCCGTAGGGAGGGAAAATTTCAGGAGTGAACTTTCCTGGGGAAGTTTCACACCGAGGGGAAATGACAGAATTCTTATATAAAAAAAATTTTTTATTCGTCTTACTCTTTCTCTACCAACTCAATTTTGTATTTAGATTTGTTTCAGGGAATTACCCATGGGCTATTTTCAGCGTGTTTGGATTTCCGAGAAAACATTTCTACGGAAGAAGGGATTTTTGGAGTGATCGAGAAAAATTAGAAATTAAAGTCTTTTCAAATGAAAATATACTAACAAGAATATTTTAGGCTGAATCGACCGTAAGAAATTTTACGGGGGAGGGAAATTTTCAGCGAGGATGGAATGGTCCGGAGGGAATTAAATGGGGGGATATTTTAAGGGGTAGAAAATTTCCACTGAGTAGCTTCCCATAAGGGGAGGGAATTTTTCATGGAGGGTGAGCCAGATTTACCGGTATTATTTGAAAAACGATCAGAAATTAAATTCTTTTTTTTTTAAACTGAAAGTAAGGACAAAAATCAAAGCACGAAACGAACAAAAATGTTTTGTTGTATGAAGGGAATGCCCCTCTCTTCATTACCTGACTTTTTACGCTAAAGTTTGACTGTTTATCCCAATTTTTACGACGGCCTCCTGAAACACAAGGGCTGTCTCACTCTTATGTCTGGATTTAATCTTTACCCGTCAACAACTATCCCAACGAGAGTAACTGAGAGTACTCAGTCAGTAATAGACAATATTTTTTCTACTCTTCCTCCACTCTCGGTTTCAGTAATCCTCAATGACATGTCAGACCACGTCCCCTTATGTACCGTTTTCAAAACATCAAAGGCACCACGGTCATTTTCAAAAACTAGAGATGTTATTCCGGTTGTAGATCTGAGTGAAGAAAACTTACGGTTACTTAACGAGGAATTGGAAAAAACGACCTGGGATAGCGTTATGGATAAAGAAGATCTGAATGAAGGATTTGAAAATTTCCATAGTACATTTACAACACTATATGAGGCATTTTGTTTTAAAGAAAAAATAAAGAAACACGGAAGAAAAAACGCACCAATTTGCCCGTGGGTTACAGAAAGTTTACTCAGGTGCATCAATAAAAAGAATAATCTTTGGGCGAAATACCGTAATCTACCAAATATAGCTACCCTGAGTAGTTATGAGATTTATATGAAGTGCCTACGGCCTGTTCTCAGAAAAGCTAAGAGGGGTTACTTTAATCAAAGGTTAGCTAAAAGTGGGAAGGATGGAAGGAAAGTACGGAGGACAGTCATTTCAGTGTTATGACCGAATAACCAACAGCCTGAACTACCATCCAAAATTACGGTTGATGGAGAAACCTTGACTGAACCAGCACAAGTTGCAAAAGCTCTTTGTACCTTCTTCGCCAAAATTGGAGAAAAAACGGCTAACACAGCGCAACCCCCCAGAAAGTCCTACAGGGACTTTTTGGGCCCAGCGTGTGTCAAGTCGCTGGCACTCAGTCCTGTAACTTCGACGGATGTTTCGATGATTGTCAAAGGCTTGAGGGGAGCATCTGCCTCTATATTCGACCGCGTCCATACTGAAGTGTTGAAGGCAGTATTGCCCCCAATAGTACAACCTTCAACACATTTGGTAAATCTCTCCTTGGAGACGGGCGTGTTTCCATCACTTCTCAATAAGGCAAGAATAATTCCCCTCCACAAAGGTGGCCCTCAGGACGACCTGTCTAACTTTCGACCCATCTCTATTCTTTCGGTGTTTTCCAAAGTGTTCGAAAAACCTATGAAGAACCAACTTTACTCTTTTCTGGAAGCTGAGGGATTCCTTAACCAACGCCAATTTGGATTCAGACCAGGACACTTGACGGAAGATGCCCTGGCATCACTAAGCCTATTCATTAATAAAGCACTTTACCTGGGACTTGTGCCAGCTGCTATTTTGCTTGACATAAAAAAAAGCGTTCGACAGTATGGATCATGGGATTCTATTAGGTAAAATAGAGCACATCGGGGTTAGAGGAGAAGCTCTGCGATGGTTCTTACCTTAGTAGTCGACGTGTTTATATAGGAGATGATCCGCTGAATGACACCGTTGTCAACTTCGGTGTGCCGCAAGGCTCAATCTTAGGCCCACTGTTAGTCCTGGTTCATGTGAATGACCTAAGTCGCGTTCTGAACCCTAACTCCAGGACTTCACGGTGCTGCAAGTTATGTTGCTACCCAGGAATTTTGAACAACGATCATGATTCGGATGAGCTTGTGGGGTTCGCGGATGACACTACAACGGTCTCCTGTGACACCGACATGTCAGCGCTCCAGAGTAAACTTGAGGTCATCTTAGAAGAAACTTACATTTGGATGGATGCCAATCGATTTGTAATAAATGTTAACAAATCTTGCACTCTGTTTTTCTCAAGGATTGGACCTCTATGCCCAGAGGTATCGGGAATAACAACTTCTCGAGGAATGATCCGACGACCGAAAACTGGCTGTGCCAGGTACCTAGGTGTACTCCTTGACGAAAAGTTATCCTTCGTACATCACATCCACGCTGTGGAGCTGAAGCTCTCCCGTAATCTTGGCATTATCAGGAAACTGAAACACACATTCCCTCAAAAAACCCTTCGTCTACTTTATAATGGACTTATCAAGCCTCATCTACAGTATTGTGCGTCAATTTGGCAGTCAACATTTACATCCCACCTGAAAAGGCTTGATTCAATCCACCAACATGCCCTAGAAATTATCGGAAATATGGACGATTTTCATTCCCGTGAGTCCCTTTATTATTAGTCCTAAGGTAACGTTTTTAAATGTTTCTCCGGATTACTTCCATCAGCATTACACAGTCTATTCCAGTTGGTATCGGAACAGCATCCTAGGAACACGAGATCTGCCTCAAACCTTTTGGTGAGACGAACACCTACAGTACGGTCGGATTTTGCACCGGATGTGGCGTGCGCGAAAGTGTGGAACGTGCTTCCACAAGAGCTGAGATGTAGGAGCTCTCTTGGGTCTTTTAAAAATAATTTGAAAAAATATCTTATTGAATATTCTTTAAATAGAGTTTATTAATAATTGAGATTTTTTTTTTTTTTTTTTTTATTATTATTATCATTATTATCTCGGTTTGTTTGCTTTTTCTTTTTTTTTTTATTTATTTATTGATTTTTTTTTTGTATGGTTAGGGTAGCTGTGATTTTGGTGAGGAAGGGGGGGAATCTCTAAGATAGTGATTTGTATGGTTGAGGGATGTGGTTGTGTTGAAGAGTAAAGCAAGAGTAGTAAAGCATGATTAGGAGGACCTGTTATTATTTTAAGGGACTCAACGTGCGTTTTTTTACATAGAGGAGTGTATTTTTTTTTTTTTTTTTCCATTTGTTTTAATTAAGAACCATTGAATGTGAAATCTAATCTGAATATGAATCTGTTTAATTAGAATAGAAAACTTTCTTAAAAGTGCTAAAATTAGCGTGAAAATCGCTGTACCGAGGAAGGGGACAGCCCCTTCGTATACAGAATGATTTTTGTTTGTTTTAGATTTTAATGTTGCTCCTTACTTTTATCTAAAAAATTTGTTTTTTATTTTATTTAATACTTCAAAAGAATGAGCTTCTTAGGATGACTGTAATACCGTAAAATCCATCAAGTCAAGGTTAACCATCAAATGCTTCAAGCCTAAGAAAATATTACTAACTTTTAAAAAGGAGATAAACAACCCCAAGAAGGCAAGTGCCTTTAAATTCAGCCCTTCCTTAACAACTAAGCACAAACTGCATTCAAGGCATTAGCAATGTATTGCTCAAGACACTTTGAAAGATTAAAACAAGCCATGTTTGAAAAGTGTCAACTCTCTCCTGAGCTCTTTCAAAGAAATTTTAGAAGAGAAAGAAAGCAAAAAAACGAAAAGCACAAAGAATACCACAAATATATATAATATTTGTTGGCTAATTGTTGTATTTATTTCTATATTGACAACGTTCATGGTCCACTTTACCGTTTTAGTTAAAGTAAGATTTCTCTGCGTATGCAGAAAACCAAGTTTGAAAATCCTACTCTGCATCAAGACTTTTGATCTATTAATCAAAATAATAGTCTAACAATACGCGGTGACGAACTGTAAGCGAGTAGTGGCTCATTTTCCCAAACTCGAAGTTTCAGACAACAGACACCTATGAATGACTAAGAATCCTAGCTCTGAAAATGTCCAAAAACAAACTACACCTCCCAATTCATAATTTTCTGGAAAGCACACACCTATGAAAGGCTAAGAAAAGGCTAAAAGTTAAAAAAGTCAAAGAAACAAGTTTTGATAGTCTTCCGAATTCTTGACAATAAGAATTGCTTAAAAAACAGCCTTTTAGTCTTTATTTTGTATTTGCGTCGATGCTCACAACGTTCACGGTCACCTTTACAATTTAAGTAAAAATACGATTTCTCTGTGTATACAGAATTCCACGTTTAAATAACTGTATCACGAGTGGATGTGTTTAAGGTATGAATTGAAAAAAAAACTTTCCGAAAAGTAAGTTTTTCAAAGAAAAGTAAAGGCCATTTTAAACTTAAGCTCAGCAGATACAAATACCTTTTTAAATAAAAACTAGAAACGACTAGAAATTACTATTAAGGAATAAATGAATCCCAAAAAGAACAAAAATTAAATAAACAATCATAGCAAAAACATACAAAAAGTAAAAATATAAATGAATAAATATATCTTAAAGCGAGTAATGCTGAGATTGAATATTAACATCAAGATTAAAATGAAATTTTTTTTTTTTATTGAAGTAAAAATGAAACTTAAAACGAACAGAAATTAAATAAACAATCAATGCAAACAAACATACATTAGATATTAATGTAAATTAATAAATAAACATCAAAACGAGTGAAACTTAAATTGAATATGCAAATCAAGCTTGAAACGAACAAAAATCACCACAAACAAGAGTTTGGGTATGACCTCTTTCTCTCATTGTAAAAGTCTAAAACCTACTGCGTCAATGGCGCTTTACTGAAAACCAATTTTATGACAAATGTTTTCTTTTGTGCTTAATATTGAAAATAAACATTAAAATTATAGTAAAATTTTGAACTGGTGAGCATTTCAGCAATAAATATTCAGTTTAATTTATTAGCTCTTTCTAAAGTTGTTAAAGACAAATATAGTTTCCCTACAGACAAATGTTTGGATATTGCTTCCTTTTCTAACTGTAAAAAAAACCAAAAGCCTACTTCGTCATTGGCGCTTAACTGAACACGGATTATATTACAACTATTTTATTTTCCAGTTCTTACAGTATTGAAAATAAAAACACTGTTACAGTGAAATAAATTCTTGAACAGATGTATCTATCAACAATTAATATCATTATTCGTCAAGTATTCAATTTGATGTTGTTTATACTTTCCAACACTGTTCAAGACGCATATAGTTTTTATTAAAGCGCCAATGACGCAGTAGGTTTTAGACTTTTACAGTAAGAGAAGGAGGTCATACCCAAACTCTTGTTTGTGATGATTTTTGTTCGTTTCAAGCTTGATTTGCATATTCAATTTAAGTTTCACTAATTTTAAGATTTATTTATTAATTTACGTTAATATCTATTGTATGTTTGTTTGCATTGATTGTTTATTTAATTTCTGTTCGTATTGAGTTTCATTTATACTTCAATTGGAAAATATTTTTTTCATTTTAAGCTTGATATTCATATTCAATCTAAGCATTACTCGCTTTAAGATCTATTTATTCATATATATAATTACTTTTTGAATGTTTTTGCTATGATTACTTTTTTAGTTTCTGTTTGATTTGGGTTTCATTTATTCTTTAATAGTAATTTCTGGTCGTTTTGAGTTGCAATTTTAAAAGGTATTAGTATATGCTGAGCTTAATGTTAAAATTACCTTTAATTTTCTTTTAAAAACTTATTTTTCGGATAGTTTTTTTAATTAATTTTTGGTCGTTTTTGATTGCAAAAATTTCAAGTTTTTAAAAATTCCTTATTTCAAAATCGAACTTTAAAAAAAATCAAATATTCATCAAAGTATCAGAACTTATATCAAAGTGAAAAAATGGGTTTTTGTCAACCTCGGAGTTTTTATTGTCTGATGTTTGAACTCTTTTTAACAAAATTGTTATCTCAAAATTTTTATCTGATGGGTTTGGAGAAAAAGAGCGTGGGGGGGACTAGATTAAGCTTCGGTCTCTATTGACTCTTTAAAAGTGAACTAGAACTTTCTAGTTTCAATCAAATGAGCCCTCTCTGAAGTTTATACGAGTATCCCTTCTATAAGAACCATACATATCCTCAGACTATTACTTACAACCCCTATCCCTGGGCCCTGGAGAGTTGTGTCGACCCTAGAGCTTTAATATTTGATGGTTGAACTATTTTTAACAAAATAGTTACCTGAAATTTATATCGGATGGGTTTACCCATCCGATAAGCCTAAAGGCGTGGAGGGCGAGAGGTGCTAGTTGCCTTCTGATATTTTTTTACTCTGAGAAAATGAACTACAACTTTTATTTTTCATTTAAATGAACCCTCTTTGAAGTTTATACGAGCATACTTTCCATAAGAACCATATATGCCCCCAGACCAATACTTACAACGCCTTCCCCGGCCCTGGCGGGGGGGGGTTGTGTGGACACATGAGTTTCTTATCCGTTCTTTGAACTTTTTTTAACGAAATGACCATCCCCGGGGAAGGCGTTGTTTTCTTATCCGTTCTTTGAACTTTTTTTTAACGAAATGACCATACGTAAAGGTGTTTTGTTATATGATCTTTCAACTATTTTTAACAAAATGTCTCCCTCAAATTTTTTTTATCAGATGTATTTGGGAAAAAAGTGCTTGGGGGGTCAGTTGCCCTCTGATCACTTTTGACTCTTAAAAGGGCACTAGTACACTCTATTTCTAATTTAATGATCCCCCATTGAAGTTTATAAGACCGACCCCTTCAATATGAAGTGCCTCTGGGAAAAAATAAATGGAGTGTGGGGGGAGGCTAGCTATCTTTCGATCACTTTTAACTCTGAAAAAGTGAATTACAACTTTCAACTTACAATCAAATGAGCCCTCTAGGAATTTTATTCTAGCATCCCTTCCATAACAACCATATATGCCACCAGGCATATATGGTTGCTTACGTCTAGCCTCGGGCCCAGGGGGGGCTGTGTTGACACCGGAGTTTTTTGTTATCAGAACTTTGAACTATTTCTAACAAAATGTCTATCTCTAAATTTTTATCTGATACATTTAGGGCGTGGAGGAGGGAGTAGCTCCGATCTCTTTCGGCTCTTAAAAAGTGAACAAGAAATTTTAATTCCAAATCAAATTAGCCCTCTCCAAAGTTTATTCGAGCCCCCCTTCCATATGAATTATATATGCGCCTAGAGCATTACTCGTAACGCCTGCCTCCGAACCCTGGCGGGTTCCGTCGACACAGAAATTTTTTTTATCTGAGCTTTGAACAACTATTTTTAATGAAATGGTTATTATAAAAATCCAATCAGATGGGGTTGGGGAAAAACTGGTATGTGGGGGGGGGGTGGGGGCTAGTTGCCCTCGGATATCTTTTGACTCTTAAAAATTGAACTAGAACTTTCAATTTCCAATCAAATGAGCTCTCTATGAAGTTTATACGGGCATCCCTTTCATAAGAACCATACATGCCCTTAGGGCATAACTTAGAACGCCTTCGCCTGTGCCCTGATGGGTTCAATTGACACAGGATTTTTTCTTATCCAACCTTTGAACTATTTTTAACAAGATGTCTATCTCAAAATTTTCATCAGATGGGTTGGAGGATGCCAGCCCTCAGATCTATTTGACTATTAAATTTCTTTTGACTATTAAAAAGTGAGCTCGAACTTACAATATCGAATCAAATGAGCCCTCTCTGAAGTTTATACGAGAATTTTGAGAAACTTTTAACTTAATGCATATCTCAAAATTTTTATTGGATATATTTGAGGAAAAAGGGGTATGGGGGGGGCTAGTTGCCATCCAATCTCTTTTGACTCGTACAAACTTAACTAGAATTTTCAATTGACAATCAAATGAGCCATCTCTGAATTTCTTACGAGAATCCCTTCAATAAGAGCCATATATTTCCCTAGGGAATAACTTACAACACCTGCCCTCGGGCCCTGGGGGGCTGTGTTGACCCCTGAGATTTCATTTTATGGTCTTTGAACCATTTTGAAAAATAGCTATCTCAAAGTTCTTATCGGATGGGTTTGACGAAAAAGGGCGTGGAGGGGGGGGGGTAGGTGCCAATCAATCTCTTTTGACTCTTAAAAAGAGAACTAGAACTTTCAGTTTGCAATCTAATGATCCCTCTTTGAAGTTCATACGAGCATCCCTTCCATAAGACCCATATATACTCCCAGGGCATAACTTACAACGCCTGCCCCTGGGCCCTGGTGGGTTGTGTCGACACGGGGTTTGTTGTTATATGATGTTTGAACTATTTTTAATAAAATAGCTATCTTATAATTTTTATCGGGTACACTTGGGAAAAAAGAGTTTGGGGGGGGGAAGCTGGTTATCCTCCAATATCTTTTGACGCTTAAAAGGTGAACTAGAACTTTCGATTTCCAATCAAATGAGCCCTCTCTGAAGTTTATTCGAACATTCCTTCCATAAGAACCATATATGGCCCCAGGGCATAACTTATAACCCTTGCCTCTGTAGACTGTGGGGGGAGTGTCCTGCTCAAACACATAATTTCAACAACTTTCAACTACGTTGAACAAAATGGCTATACCAAACTTTTGATTGGATGTGTTTGGGGAGCTGGTGAGCGTGGAAGGGGTGTCAGTTGCCTTATAATCACTTTCGACTATTAAAAAGGGAACTAGCCATTTAAATTTCGAATCGAATGAGCCCTTTTCGAAGTTTCTAGGACAGCGTTGTCTATACAAAGCCTTATATGCTCCGAGGGCATAACTTACAACCCTTGCCCTGAGGGCTGTGGGAGAGTTGACATCCTCAAAGAGCTAATTTCCAGAACTTAAAACTACGTTTAATAAAATGGCTGGCTGAAAATTTTGATTGGATGTGTTTGGGCAAACGGTGGACTTGAGAGGGGGGTTAATTGCCCACAAATCACTTTCGACTATTAAAAAGGGCACTAGCCCTTTGAATTTTCAATCGAATCAGCCTTTTTAGAAGTTTCGACGACAAAGCCTTCTATAAAAACCTTATATGTCCCCACGGTACAACTTAAAACCCTTGCTTTGAGGGTAGTGGGGGAATGTCCTCCTCAAAAACATATTTTCTCTCTTGAAATAAACTACGCTGAACAATATGGCTATCTCAAAATTTTGATTTGATGTGTTTCGGGGTATGATGGGCGGGGGGGGGGGGGTAGTTGCCGTCCACTCACTTTCGACTATTAAAAAGGGCATTAGCCCTTTAAATTTCCAATCGAATTAGCTTTTTTTGAAGTTTCTACGACAACACCTTCTATAAAAACCTTATATGCCCCCCGGGCATAACTTAAAACCCTTGCCCTGAGGGTTGTGGGGGAGTGTCCTCTTCAAAAACATATTTTCTATTTGGAAATCG
>NW_028297444.1:0-20451 GCF_049724085.1 Artemia sp. Qi Xiang Cuo
GATACCACATACAGCCCTTCCCCAGGGACTATGGAGGGCCATATCATCATCAAAACCATATATATTGGACCTTTGAACTATGTTAAACAACAGGGATATCTAAAAAATTTTATAGGACTAGTTGGGGGGAGGGGGCCTGGAGGGAGGGGGGGGGCTATTTGCCCTGAAATCTTTTTGGTCACTTAAAAAGGGCACTTACGAATTTTATTACATTTCGAATGAGCTAATACAAACCTCTCTATGATGGTCTGGCCATCCCTTAATCCTTCCAGAAAAAAAAGAAAGAAAAAAAAGGGAGACAGATAAGTGCTACCCATGCAAAAAAGTCATTTTCCTTGGTGTTCAAGGTGGAAGACTGTAATTATTTCACACAAGGTTTTGGACCATGCTGATTCCAATGGTACACTTTTCATTTCGATTTGATACCATTTTCAAGCGGTTTCAGGCTCTTTTTCAAAATCACCATAACTTTCTTTTCGTATTAAACTTTTACTTCTAAAATTAACCGAAAAAATAGACATTACTCCTAATTCAACGTCAGATGATTTTTTCTCACTAGACAGTTTTTTGAAAATAAGTTTTTAAACTTTTGATTACTATGGGCTGTGGTTCGCTCTTTACTAGATTGAAGCTACAGCTGCAACC
Source organism: Artemia sp. Qi Xiang Cuo (assembly GCF_049724085.1). Taxonomy (NCBI): domain Eukaryota; kingdom Metazoa; phylum Arthropoda; class Branchiopoda; order Anostraca; family Artemiidae; genus Artemia; species Artemia sp. Qi Xiang Cuo. The sequence continues at coordinate 646 of NW_028297444.1, forward strand.
ATGATAGAGAAGGCTATACATAGGGGTGGCCAATTTCAGAAATTACGTAGATGAGGTGCGCACGCAAAGAGTGATGGAAGTGTGGCAAGAGTGATAAAAGTGTGCCAAGAGTGATGGAAGCACACCAAGAGTGAAGGAAGTGTGCCAAGAGTGATGGAAATTGTGCTAATTGTGGCGAATTAAACACACATAAACACAGCGGATGGCGAAAAGTAGTGCCCACTCGGATTATAAAAGCCATAAGGCGTACAAGCAAATTTATTTGCTGCATTTTAATTGTTTGTTAGATAGATACTATCTTCTTAAAAAGGCTTTATAGTCCATTGTTTCAAAACAAACAAATAAACATATTAAATAATGGTTCTTATATGTTGTAGCACCTATGTTAAGTTTTTCATTCATTGGCGCACTGTAGAACCGGTTTCTTTGTTAGTTTCTTTTAGCTTAGCATGAGACAAACAAAGACAAGTGGCATAATAGATGGGAAATATATAATTTGGGCTATATATTTGCCCGTTAGGGAAGGGAGGGAGGTAAAGTATTTTGATAGTGTGAAGTTAGAAAACAATTCTTACTTAATAATATGCAGAATAATTGTACCTAACACATTTTGCATGCAGACCCGCTATATTTTACCCCACTCCCTTTCACCGAAGGCAAAAATTTCAGCAAAAATTTTGCAAAATAAGTTGAAACTAAGCAAAATGCTTGATTTCTGCAGAAAATTCGGCATAAATCAGGTAACGATTCCGTAAAATTTATGAAGATCGCCCTTCCCCAATAAAATGTACTTCAGGACGCCCCTGTAGGCACTATAACATATAAGTACCTAAATAATATAAATTACATAAATGAATAAAATAAAATAAATCAAAAATAAAATAAATGACATAAGTAAAATAAAATCAATAAATGGACAATGGAGCATCTTGCTGGGAAGGACTTTGAGTAGGCTACATAACTGCTATTGGATTTTAAATTTCTTGATGTGTATCCTATTATGGAAAAAATTCAACTGAAAGTAAGGAACAGCATTAAAACTTAAAACGAACGAAAATTGTTACGGATATGAGGGGGGTTGACTTTCCTCAACACCTCGCTCTTTACGGTAAAATTTTTTAGTACCTTAAACAAACTTCTTATTGTTCTGATTAAACGAAAAGAGTGTTTCAGGAGTCGTTCTTAAAGAATTGGGACAAAATTAAAACTTAAGCGTAAAGAGCGAGGTGTTGAGGAAGAGCAACCGCCCTCATATAAGTAATAATTTATGTTCGTTTCAAGTGATTGTGTTGCTCCTTACTTTCAGGTGAAAAAACTTGTTTTTTATTTAATTTTTGATCGTTTTTAATAATGACAGGAAATCTGGCTATGACTTCACGGAAAAATCCCTCCCCTCAACGGATTTATTCTCAATCCTGGTGAAAATTTACCCCGGACAATTACCCTTAACATCTGCACACGTAAAAATAAGTCGGCGAACAGAAAGGAAGACGTAAGCCGAATTGCGTATAGGAATTCTGACAAATTCCCCCCGTGAAAATTTTCCCTGAAAAATTCACTTCCTGGAAACTTCCCTCCCCAAGAAAAATTATCCCTGTTGAAAATCCCACCAGCAGAAAATTCACCCCCGCCCACCTACCCGAACAATGTATGCATACTTCCGAATAACAAATACTATACGTAAGCAATGGGCAAATTTTGTAACTTAAATCCCTTTCCCCAGGGGCTGTGGGATTCATGCAATATCAAAAGGCATAACTATTTGGCCTTTCAACTATGCTGAACAAAATGGCTATCTCAAAGGTTAGATCGAATGATTTTGAGAAAAAAGGAGAGTGGAAGGGGGCTTAGTTGCCCTCCAATTTTTTGTCACTTAAACAGAACATTAGAACTTATAATTTTCGTTAGAATGAGCCCGCTCCTGATATTCTAGGACCACTGGGTCAATACGACTACCTCTAGGAAAACAACAAGTAAACACGCATCCGTGATCTTTCTTCTGGCAAAAAAATACAAAATTCCACATTTTTGCAGATAGGAGCTTGAAACCTCTACATTAGGATTCTCTGATACGCTGAATCTGATGGTTTGATTTTCAATAAGATTCTATGACTATTAGGTTTTTTTTCTTTTTCGAAAATAAGGCAATTTTTCTCAGGCTCGTAACCTCGTAAACTAAGACTAAACTAAATGAAACTTATATATTTGAAATCAGTATAAAAATCCGTTTTTTAGACTTTCGGTTACTACTGATCCCGTTACTTTCGGTTACCATTTTTTGGTTACTGTTTCGATTAAAATTTGAACAAAATAAAAATAAATGAAATAATACCATGTTTTATGGATGACTGGCCTAGATCATTTCAAGCAGCACTTAGCGGAAACTTTTTCAGCGATTTTATTATGATTAAAACTTTTATTATGATTAAAAGATATTAAGAATTATGATACAAAGCTACAATTGCAACTCGTGTTGACCTTAAATAGGGGCCAGCCGGCTCAGCATTTCCCCTACATTAATTTAAAAAACTGTTTCCACAAAAGAAGTTATTAAGAGAGAAGTAAAGAGCTAAATTAAACCAAAGGTGAGCAGAAATAAGGTCAAATAATTTTTCAAGCGTAAAAAATACCATAAATCACCATCAACAATTAAATGAAACTCAAAACGAACAAAATTATTTAATTCTAACAATACAATTCTAGAATTCAAATAACAGAATTATGGAATTATAACTACAACTTGTGTTGTCAGTAGAATGCGTGGTCTGGATTTGCAAGTCCCTGTGCCCCTTTCATAGAAAGTAAACAGCCTGTTGCAAGTCATTTGGTTTTACGCATCATTGTGTCGTATGGATAAGAGTGGTGTCAAGGCTCATTGCGTCGTATGGATTAGAGTGGTTCCAAGCTTCATTGCACAGGAGTGTAAAGTATTTAACATCAATTCGAGAAGTTTTTCCGGGTATCTCATTTCTTAGTTTTTTGGGCATTTATGTGTCAACAATAGCGGTCCAGGGGGGGGGGCTCTTGGGACTAAAGCTAGTCGTGGGAAAGGGGTCGTTCCCAGGCCTGGAGCTTCCGTTCCAGGAAAGTTATATTCTTGGTTCATTTCTAAAGGCAGTCCATCTTTCGCCTTCGTCGTAGCTAGTTGTTCTTGTGCTACCTTATTTTCTCTGTGTGTATTCTCACGTTATTTAATAAAGACCATGTACCAACGTTTATCGTCTATCTTCGGAATTTACGTAAACCATTACATCTGCCAATATAAAAAGGGCATACAAATAAGGAACTAAAAGGAGGTTTACATAGTGGTGACAGCAGAGGTTTACAGAGTGGTGGCAAGCGGTTAAAACTAGTGGAGCATATATCACTAGTGGAAAACCTCCAAGTGACATTTGAGTGACCGTTATAAGTACTGACGACATCTCACGCTAAATACTGACAACATATTGAAGAGTTATTTCGCCCGCTACCAAAATTGCTGTGATATTGAACTGTAGATACTGCAAAAGACTGATTAATAAGATATCGAAACGTTGCGAGCTATTGAACTTTCTTCTATTCAAAGAGCCTTCTTGAAAAACACTTTCTTTTAAATGAACATTTTGAAATAGGCTGTTACACAATACCTAATATGGATTTCCTCGCGATAGCGTCTACCTACTAATTCAAATTTCTACAACTGAGAGTCTCAGGTTGATTGCTACGTTCACTTAGCCATTCTACGTTTGGTGTTTTTTTTTTACCTGATTTTATACAGTCGACGTGTGATCTATATTTGACAGTTTCCAACCAATGTTTAACATTTTTGAATTCGATAATTGAAAACTAATTCTCAACTGTGACTCCATTTGATGCTAGTATTTTAATTGAGACCAACTGCAATTGGATTTGAGACATATTATCTTTCGTAAGTGATTTAATACGGCTAAACAACCCAGTAAATTTTATTAGACCCTTGTCGTTAAAAGTGAATTTTATTGCCCAAAATCTAGCGTCCGTAAATAAAAAAAAAAAAAGGTGTTTAAGACCAATATTTAAATTTTTAGAGTAATTGCTTTTTCAAATTTCGATATCAATATGTCAGTTATTATTTCTATATTTGATCCGGCGGAATCTGGATATAACAAAAAGGTTACTTTTAATTTTGTAAAATAGTGGAGGGGAAATGGCATATTTCCATTTCTTTTATTTGACTCCCCTGGATTATAAATTTGTCAAGTTTAAAACGTGGGTTACTTGTAGCATATGCCCCAGGCAAAATAGTAGGCAAAATGGTTGCAGAGTTTGTAGGCGTGGCTCAATTTAAGGATGAAAGGGCATATCTATTCTATAGAAGGATGCAAAAATTAGGAAGATCATGTAGGGTGTCCTTAGAAGCCAGGGATGATGGTGTAGTCCTTGGAAGATTTGCTCTTAATTTATCCAAGGAGGGGATCAGACCGTCCTACAAACGGTATTTGTTAGAGAATAGTGCAGAATTTTTTTGTTTAGGTGATGCGTACAAGGTTGCAAAGCAATATGAAAAGATAGTGGGGAAAGGAGACAAGTCTTCTTTTTCCGATGAATTTTTTTTCTGCGCTGACGAGGGTGAAATTTGGACTCAATGATAATGAGAAGGCACTGCGAGATGGTACTGATTCCTCGCAGGGCGGTTTGGCTACCCAGGAAAAGGGAGCTGGTTTTGAGGTCCCGTGGGATGGTACTAATGCCTCATGGGATGGGTTTGTTTTGTTGCACTGCGAGATGGTACTGATTCCTCGCAGGGCGGTTTGGCTACCCAGGAAAAGGGAGCTGGTTTTGAGGTCCCGTGGGATGGTTCTGATGCCTCACGGGATGGTTTTATTTTTGTTGCACTGCAAGACGGTACTGATTCCTCGCAGGGCGGTTTGGATACCCAGGAAAAGGGAGCTGGTTTTGAGGTCCCGTGGGATGGTACTGATGCCTCAGGGGATGGGTTTTTTTGTTGCACTGCGAGATGGTACTGATGCCTCGCAGGGCGGTTTGGATACCCAGGAAAAGGGAGCTGGTTTTGAGGTCCCGTGGAATGAGAAAAAAAAAGGTGGAAAGGAGGCTGGTTTTGAGGTCCAGTGGGAAGAGGTTGATGCCTCACGGGATGGTTTTAATGCGTAGCGCTAATAGTTATGTAGAGATATCAACAGTAGTACTGCCATTTTTCGAACCACAAGTTAGTAGAGCAAAACCAAATATGTCAAAACCGAGGCGTTCCATAGCAATAAAACCCCGAGGATTTTATTGGGAATAATATCTTAACGTCATTGCAGCATGGTATGATTTTTAAAGTTTCTGCAATTTCTTTTATTTGTCGCTGGTATTTTCAGGATTAATTAGCCTTTCCCGGTCATTGCTTTTGCCTTAATCCGAAGTTTATACATAACCCCAACTTTCCTTGTCCTCATCAAATTCAGGGGATGGGGAACAAATCTATTTTAAAGTATAGAAAGAAAAATGAAGTGTTAAAATATCCAGTTTCCGACTAATGTTGTTAGTGGGGTTCGTTTATACTATGTAAGTTTTTACTTATGCAAGTATTGTGTAGTGTTTGTATTATATAATTGTTTACTAGTTCATGCTGTAGAATTTTAGTAGGCGAGAAGTGAATAATTTGGGAAGGGAATGTTTTGAATTCAGTTACAGTTTGGGGGTTTAATGAGAAGGGGGTAAGCCAAATTTGGGAAATTTAACTTAAAACAGGGGGGAGAATCTGTAAAGTATTTAACATCAATTCGAGAAGCTTTTCGAGGTATCTCATTTCTTAGTTATTTGGGCATTTATGTGTCAACGATAGCGGTCCAGGGGGGGGGGGCTCTTGGGACGAAAGCTAGTCGTGGGAAAGGGGTCGTTCCCAGGCCTGGAACATCCGTTCCAGGAAAGTTATATTCTTGGTTCATTTCTAAAGGCAGTCCATCTTTCGCCTTCGTCGTAGCTAGTTGTTCTTGTGCTACCTTATTTTCTCTGTCTGTATTCTCACGTTATTTAATAAAGACCATGTACCAACGTTTATCGTCTATCTTTGGAATTTACGTAAACCATTACATCTCCCAATATAAAAGGCATACAAATAAAGAACTAAAGAGAGGTTTACAGAGTGGTGACAGCAGAGGTTTACAGGAAAAATAAACTTTAACGAAATCGATTTCTCTAGCCTTGAGTGTTAGTTGCACATTGAATTATTAGACGGGCATAAGAAAAACGCTATTGCATAACTGTTGGAGTAAATGAACTGTTACTTGCGCTATTGCGTAACAACTTGATGTTGATTAACTAGTTACACAACTGTAATTGCTTCCGATTGGGTATGGTCTTTTTTTTTGCTTGCCACGTTAGTAGGAACCCTTTTCTAATTTCAGAGCGAACAAGATCACGTGCCCTTTTTCTAGGCCAATCAGAGAGCTAGATTACTACCGGGACGAGGTGACATCACTTGACCTCCATGAATTTAGATTTAATTTATGTAATATGCTTGTCTAAATCAAACTATGCAATATCTGTGTTGATGCAATTTCACCTTGGAACATTGTATAGGTTGTTTGCGCTTCAAACATAAGATAGCAGTTCTTTTGAAGCCATTGAGGAATAAACACTATATAAAATGGAGAATATTCATGTTCTTGCTACGCAAATTTATATCGTAAGTTTTATTTTATAAATAATTAATTGAGATATTTGGGTGCTATTGCATTATATTGGAGACGCATGAAAAAAGACAAGTTTACTTAATAAAATAAAGAAGGGATGAAAAATACTTTAGAACCAAATTTGGGGTACATATTTGCACATTGTGTGTGGGGGGGGGGTTGCCTAAAGCATATATGCATATTGCATATATATAAACATATTGCTTATGTTTCTTCAGTACTTGGGAGTTTAAAAAGTAAAATGTCTTATGTACTTGCAGTGCAGTGTATAATCGAGTTTTTGTTTCTCGTCTTTGTAATTTGTTCGATTATGTGTAATGTGTTGTAATTTGTTTTTTGTGTGCGTTTTTTCTTTTTTAGTGATACTCCGTCTTTTGTACCTTTTTTGACGGGTATAAATAAATAAATATTAAATGTAACCCTACTATCATTTTTTCTCTGAACACATTAATTTATTTGGGGTGTAACCTAGCAGTGAAACTGTCGTTTGATGTAAATCTTAGGCCTGTAGGCTGTGTGTGTGTGTTAATGACTTTTTTTTCTAATTATAGGTCTATATAGTGGGAACGTGCTATCAAGCCAATATTTCTAGAGGCTATAGCATTTCGATGGTTTTATAATGGGGAGTCTATAGCGTAGACTAGACTAACAATGAAATTTATCCCCAATTAATTATGTTTTTAGAAACATAATTTCTTTAATGCTTATTGACTATCTCATAATGGTTAATGACTGCAAAAAAATCTTTATTTCAACTTATTTCAGTTTTAGATCTATTATCCGATAGTATATGAATGGCTTTCTTTCAACTTTGATAAACTGGTTATTATCCAAAAACAATAAAAAATTGTTTTACACATAATCATTGCATTTTAAAAGCCTTTTCAAATCTTAATGACAAAGTGTCCTTAGCTTGAACCGTACAAAATGTCAAAATATTTTTTTTACACCCCATAATCTAAGAATAGTTATCTTCGTTAGAGAGAATCACTTTTAAAACCAGTTCGCCCTTTTGAACTTTGTTTTCATTAGAGTAGAAATCTTTTTTTGCATTAATATAGAAGATGGGGAGGGGCTGTGTAAATGGGGGGCGAGTCTTTTTCACTACGGCTTTCACAAGAAAAACTATAATTTAATTTCTTTTTAAGGATAGTTTTGAAAAATTCGTCACTCCCCCCGAGAAGAAGCCCCGGAATGAGAATGGAAATAACTTACGTCCTTCTGTAATTAAATACGCCGCACCCTCTATGTTATATATACAAGGCGTGAATACCATCACCGACAATACAAGACCCTGTATACAAGAAAGCGAACTGACAATGGCCTTGCAATTAATTAATGTGAGTTTTAATTTATTGATATTTTGTGTAAATAGCTACTACTTCTGCTACTAAGCGTGTTTTTTATTTATTATGATGCATATGTTTTAAATGATTAGAAAATATACGTCGCTAATAATCCAATTCTTGGCTTAAAAAAATAGGGTGATTTATACACTTTGAAAATAAGTGTCTATTTTCTTTATAGGTTAGAACGGATGTCATATCAACACTACCTTCTCCCCCACCTGAAGAATCAAGCCACGAATTATGTGATTTCATTGACGAGTCACCTTTAATTGATGCGCCAATGGAGTTTCGTACTATCCAGGTTGCTGGAACACCACCTATCGATGAATGGTACGGTAAATTTTTACGGGAGTGTAATGGTAGTGTTAATTTAGATGATATACCTTCTGACATTATTAATGACTCTGAATGGTCAGATAACTTTTTAGGAGAATATTTCACCGGTGCTAATAATTCTTTAAATGTAGAGCCTAGCAAAGTTGAACAAAGCAATGAAGTTAGTTCAGATCAAGATATGCTAGATAACGATCTACCTTGGCTGAGTCTTAACACCAAACAAATTTTAGATAATTTTAGTTTTGAGTTAAATGAGATCCCTCCCCCCACAGATTTAATGGACATAACCCCATTTCAACCGAATTTAATTGAAGAAGAAAATAAATTCGCTTGGGTTGATTCACATAGTCCTAACGCGTTAGAGGTTATGTTAAGCGAACTGGAGGATTTCACTCCACACACCAACCCTATTGTTGATGTTGAAGAAAGTGGGGGAGGGGTAGGTAGTGGTAATATACAATTCTCATCATCACCACTAACCGAATTTCAGCAAACAAATTCAATCATGAATACGATAGAGGTTTTCACTGTGACTTTCGGCGATCCCTTTAATACACTGATGGCTGGGGTTATTAAAAGTGATCCCATAAATATTACCCATACATATGTGTAGAAGATTCGAGCATTTCTTGAACATCAATTTCAAGTGTGGGGAGGGCGAGACAGCATAAAGACCTCAATTGTTCTAAAAATATTCTATTTAAATGAAAACCACGGTGAAGTTTACGATTATTATGTACGCACTGAAATGTTAGTGCTGCACCCTCATGTGGGGAATTATGAGAATGTTTTCATGCAATGAATAGACAATGTTGTGACTCATTTAGACAATTATGATGAAAATGGAAGTGGTTCTGTAGTCTTATTTGATGAAAATTTAGGCGTAAATATATGTAAATTTAAAAATTAATATTTTAAGAGGGGGAGAGGCGGGGGAGAGGTCTATAGTTTTAAATATAACCCTGATTTAGAAGGGTGCAAGGGTGTCCAACGAATCTGTTTTGAAACAGGCCAAAAGTGTTTCATGTACGCATTTCTTATTTCGGCTTTCCGACCTCTACAAGATAAAGCTACTAAGAGAAATATTGACCAGTTTGCCCCACATGGACAGAGGGGTCTGATTTTCCCCGAGTAGATTTCACTTGTTTAACAGATAAATTTCCTTTAACATTCAAAGGAAGAGATATTTTTGAACGGGCAAACTCGCATTTAAAGATTGGTGTTACAGTGCCACAACACAAAAAGAATTTGAAAATGGATCACGCACTAATAAAAAGGGAGTAATATTTCCATTAAGAGCTCCATCGAATGAATCTGAGAAGCATTGGGTTTGGTTGTTGTACACACCACCTAGTGAACCTGATTCAATTGATCATTTTAACCCAATTACGGATATTAGTAGAGTTCTGGGGAAGGGAAAGAAGGGGAGCGGGGTATGCTACTATTGTTCAATGTGTTTTTCTAGATTTTGAACTGAATTAAAGGTAGAGAATCACACTGCAAACGACACGGCTATCAATCTGTGGGGAAAGTTGCTGGTGACAGGGCAATTTTAAGTTTTAGAAATTTCCAGAATACACTTATGCAAAGTGATAAAATAAGTTTAAAAAAAGTGAGGCTGTGAGGCTAAACTCACAGATGTGAACGACCCCCAATATCCAAATCGTATCAAAGAACATCAAGCTATTGCAGTTTCATATGCCCACGCTCAAAGAGACAGCAGTAACACTATGCGACTGTTAGAAATAGTTGTGACATTGGACGAGGAGGATTGTACGGTCAAAGTATTGACTATATTAACTGTCACAGCGAATAGGGCAAATCTCCCTCTTGATACATACACATTACCCTATGATTCTATCAGCAGAGGACCGCCTGGCTATTAAAAATAATAAAATATGTTGGGTATGTAAGGGGGAATTTGAAGAGGGGACTAAGGGGAAAGGGACTAGGGGAAAAAAGACTACGGGGGAAGGGGAAAGTCCGGGACCATGATCATTTATAGCAGGAAATATCATCAGGGGGTAGTAATTTTCGTGGCGTAGCACATCAATCGTGCTATGTGAATGTGAGCCAGTAGTTCTTTATACCCATTTTTATTCACAATTCAAATTACGACTTGAAATTTATTTTACTGGCATTGGCCCGTCTGCACAGAGAGGAGGCTGCAGATAGCCCATCGTTAGATAACTCATTTACCTATAATATTATACACAAATCAGCTGAGAAGTTTTTGCTTTTAGAATTCAAGTGGCAAGCAGTGGATAATGGGCATTTTTGTTGGAATAAAATCCGTTTTTTAGATTCTTATAGTTTTTTTTCCAAAGCTCTCAGCCAACTCATTCAAGTGCAGAAAAGTGACAATTTTGATAGTTTCCCTTCGCCTAAACAACGCTTTCCTGACGATTATTTGAAAAAACTACGTTTTCTAAAGAGTCAAAGAGACTGAGCCACAAGTTCGAACCTTAATACGTACAGGGATTAAGAGGTACAGTTGGGGGGCTGCCACCCCCCAAACCCCCCACTTTTGCAGCCTTTAAATAAAATAAACAAGTTTTTTTAAACTGAAAGTAAGGAGCGACATTAAAACTTAAAACGAACAGAAATTATTCCGTATATGAAAGGGGCTGTCCCCTCCTCAACGCCTCGCTCTTTACGCTAAAGTTTGACTATCTCACAACTATTTTTGTTAAACAATAAAAAAAATTTTAGCGTAAAGAGCGAGGCGTTGAGGAGGATAAGCTCCCATGCCCTAGGAAAGCTTGTCCTCTAAATTTCAGCCCGATCGGACAACATTAAGGGGGGGCTGTGGTGGGAGGGTCAAAACTTCCGGCCCACTTTCCCCCATGAAGATAAAGTCGAAGGGAGGTGAAATTTTGCATGTTTCTTAGTTTGAGCTTAGGCTAAAAAATTCCATCACCGCCGTCTCTCTACGACCACTAAGACCGGAAATCACTTAACATTGTGGTGGGTCAACTCTTTAAAGAGGCACAAGTGTGCCTCCTTGATCGGCTGTGAAGTAATAATTTTTTTTTGTTTTAAGTTCCCACTTCATTCTTTACTTTCCTAAAAAAAACTGTTTTTTTATTTTCATCAGACGAGACAGCAGATTTTATCGACTTGCGTCATTAAAATCTCTTGACATTCCTCAGTGAGTGATTTAGTTCCGAGACGAATGCCCATGCAAGCTTTTGGCGGCATGCCTAAATTAACATGAAAACGAGGTTTTTCATAAATGTAAATTCGGGGGATAATTTTTTCGGTCTGAAAATATCAAAGACCCTAAGAGGTCGAGTTCCGGTTCAAATGAGTTCACCCGGATCCGTTTCCAATTGTGGCCTGTAGGCGTGTCAGATAAAAAAAAAATTGGAAGAACATTAAGTGGCTATATTTGGTTTTTGGAAAATAGGGAAGGAGTGATCGGATTGAGCTGAAATTTTGAGGATAAGCTGCCAGGCCCTAGTAAAGATTATCCTCTAATTTTCAGCCTGATCGAACAATATTAAAGGGGGGATGTGGTGGGAGGGTCGAAACTTCCGGCCCACTTTCCTCCATGAAGATAAAGTCGGAGGGGAGTGAAATTTTGCATGTTTCTTAGTTTGAGCTTAGGCTACGAAATGCGATCACCGCCGTCTCTCTGCGACCGCTTGGACCGGAAATCGCTTAATAATGTGGTAGGTCGCCTCTTTAATGGGGCACAAGTGTGCCTCCTTGATGAAATAATAAATGACTTACTAACGTGTAAAGGCATATATGCATATGATTATTATAACTCTGGCGCAAGGTTAAGTGAGAAGAAACTTCCTCCCATTGAAGTATTCTATAATTCACTTACCGCTAGCGAATGCACTGCCTAAGACTATGAATTTACCAAGAGGGTTTCTACTAAGGGGGGCTGTAAAGATGGTTGGGATTATTGTAGAATGTACTTGCCAAGTGATGTGTTAACTCTTCTATATATTTTCTCCCAGAACACAGACCAAATCTATTCAGATTCGGCCCAGACATTGGGTATTATTTTTCAACATCACACCTGGTGATGGATTTAATTCTAAAAATCAGTGGGGAGGAAATAGGTCTAATCACCGATGTGGATCAACACTTATTTGTAGAAAGATCTATGAGGGGGGATATGTTTTTCACGGGGACCGCGTCTTAACAACTGATCCAACTGGACAGAACTCTGTTGACGGTGTAAAGTCCAATACTGTTTTTATGGACATGAATTCACTCTATCCCTCGGCTAAAGTCTCACTAAAGTCCACTGTGTGGCAATTAAAAATGGCTTGAAAATATTTGTGCCTTAGATTTCCCCGACATTCACACTGTCGAGGAAAATGGTCCCCAATGATGGGTTTTTGAAATTGAAGGTCACATACCAATGGAGCTCCATGACTCTGTCAAAGATTTTTTTTTCATGTGTAAATAGACCGCTGACCAAGGACTTTTTGAGTCCATACAGCTTTTCTTTGGTCGAGGATATGGGCATGCATTGGACCCCCTCCAATAAAAAACTAATTGCAGATCTGGACCCGGAACAGAATATTATTGTTCACGATGTACTATTGCGATGGATGGAAACCAACGGTTTCAGGGTTACAAAGATATAAAGAGCCCTGCAATTCGATCAGAAACCCTATTTAAAACCGTTTATTGACTCGTTTGTCAGTAAACGTTCACCGGCAAAAAGTAAAGTTGAAAAAGTAATCTATAGACTTATTTTAAATTCAGCTTTTTGGAAAATGTGTGAAAGCGTACGAAACAGATCTCGTTGTGACTTCGTAACCGTATCCGAGAATGTTCTCGAATTGTCACCGACCCCAATTTCACAACATTCACTATCATAGACCCGAATATGGTTTTTTTACATAGAAAAAAGAGAAACATCGTTCTGAATAAGAATATGGCGGGAGGGAGTGCGATACTAGAAATTTCCAAGAAACTCATGTTGTCATTCTTTTACAATGTGTGTAAGGTACAATGGCCAAGGGAGGGGAAGTTCAAGTGTACTATGGAGACATAGATTATTTATTGTTAAAAGTTAAAACCGAGAATTTATAGGAAGATTTGGAAAATGGTGCCCACATCAGCACACGTATGGATTTTACGAATTGGAATGAGAGCATCTATCCCGAGTTGGTGAAACGTCAGGCCCCCAATCAATTGTTAATGTTAAAATCTGAGACAGGGACTGATTTAATATCCAATGGGTTGTTCCCCGGTCTGAAAGTATACTGTGTGGAAACACACACTAAGGATATAAAACAAGCTTGCAAAGGGGTGCCTACACACTTTGTAAAAAATAATTTCGACATGAATGTCTACAGAAACTGCGTCAAGATTAGTTCAGTGCCAAGAGCAAAAGTAAAGACAATTCGCTCTCAACAATTTAAAAATTATACTGTTAGAGTGGAAAAAATACAATGTCTTGCATATCCGACAAGGTCTATGTACATGAGGATGGTTTGAAGGTACTACCCGCGGTCACTATCGTATTTCAGGTCGAGTTGAATGTATGGACTATCGAAAACAACTCGGTCTGGATAAATTAACTTAAATTCAAAAATGTAATGGCCTGGCTTCCGGCCCCAGGGGCTGGGGAGTCCCATCCCAGCCCCAGGGGGTGGGGGGTGGGGGTAATCCTCATCTTTTCAATGTTGTAAATAGTGTTTTTCATTCTCTTAGTCTTCAAATATGTTCACCCGTGCTGCTGCTGTTGCTGTAGTTTGTGCATTATTTAAAATACATGCTGTTTTTGTTCTTGTTGTCAATAAATAAAACTATGATTCTTAAATTGTTCTTGTTTTCGTTGTTTTGCTATTGTCTTTATTGTTGTACAAAAAAAAAGTGTTGCTAATAAAAGAAAAAATATGATTCTGTTGTTGCTATTGAATATCGTACTAGGTAGATGCTGCTGTAGTGTATGGGGACATTATTATTATTTATTCATTGGACAAGTATGGTGTAAAGTAAGCTTTAGTCCAAATGCATCAACAGCAGTATGTATCAATTTAAAACACCATTCAGATCGTTTCTCTGTGGTCCGTCAATGTCGGGGAAAGACACTTTTAGCTAAAATAATAAAAAAATGTAATAAAATGTTTTTGGAAAAACCGAAAAAATTTTACTTTTGCTAAAGTATTTGGCAAAAGTCCTATGGTCAAATAAAAGCTATTGCTGCTGCTACATCTAAGCCAATACAATTCATACGAGGATTTGATGTTTTCAATAGCGAGCCAAACTCATGGCTGATTACTGATGATTTAGCTGAATCCATTGAACAATGGTCATATTTCATAACCGTAGTTACAAAATCTGTTTCATCAGAGCAGGTGTATGAGAACTCTTGCTTTGAACTGCACCTACAATATTATCTACCGAGTTGTTCGTGATTCAAGTTCTCTAATAACTCTCAATAAACAAATATATCCCGGTGCCCCCAAATTTCTACTTTAAGCGTACAGTCAGGCAACAAATAAGTACTACGACTATATTCTGTTGGATCTTAATCAGAATACACCCGAGGATTTGCGTGTTGTCACAGATATTTTTGATAAAGAAATTACTGTATATCTTGCCACGAACAGTAGAAAAGGTTATTAGTTGCCATCATGACACTGAAGAAACTACTTGAAAAGAGACACTTATTTTCCGTTCTAAGTACTTCAAAACCACCACTCAGAAAGGCCATACTCAAACATAGTGTTGACAAAGAGTTTATTAATCTAATATCTGAACTTTGTTTAAGTTTAACCGAGGGCAATGAAGAGTTGCCAGAAGGTGTTAGAGAACAGACAAAACATTATCGTTCCACTTTACGTGCCTTGGCTTGCAAAAACAAAGGAAAAGTTTTTAAAAGAAAATATCTCCTTCATACGGGTGGTTCCTTTTTTACACACTTGATATCAATTATTGCAGGACTTTTATAAAGTTTCTTCTAGATGGATAAACCCCACAAATTTGCCCCAATGGAACTCATTCGTTTAGCAATTGAGCACTTCGAGGACAATCTAATAAAATTTGTTAGTGATGAGAATATTGCGGATTATAACAAGCTAGTTTTACTTTAACATGCGCTTCGTCGCATGGACAAACACAGACCGTATCGTGAGAGACCTGCTGTCAATGTAAATGTTATTGACCCCCCCCCAAAAGGAAATATCTCCTCAAGATTCTGCAGCAACAACAGCACAATCAAAAGAGAAGGAATTGAATTCAATAATGACATCTATTGGAAACCCACCGCCACACACATATCGGGAACAGAGTAAAAGATTTTTAACATATCTCATGTTGGAAAGTGGTAATGATCATCATCAAGTTCAAGTCGATAGCACAGGGAAACGAATTATAATTCAGGGAAAAAGTTATAATCTACTTGATTTAATTTGTGATATGGTTACAAATCGTAAAAGACTTTTATCATTGAACAATAATCTATAAAGCTTTCTAAATACAGCAAACTTCCCCAAAAGTCTTATTGATAATAAGCAAATTCTAAAGAAATTAAAGGAATATAGTAGAGGTGCCAGCCCTCTAACACTACCAACAACCACTTAAATGAATTTCGCAGTAAATTAAAAGGACAGTGTTTGTCTACACATGAGTTTTAATCCTTGCTGGGCGAATTTTCTCTCAAGTGATTGTGACACTTTTTTTGGGAGGGCGACGAGGAGGTAGAATAGAATGAATGATTTTTAGTTTTGTGTCTTCGGTATCCAATTAGGTCGTGAAATTTTTAGAAATTAATTTATTTCGTTTATTTTTATTTATTTATTTTCTTCTTATTATTATTTTTTGTCCTTTTTTTTGGGGGGGGGGGGTCTAAGGCTGGCTGGTAGTAATTGTGTATGTAGGGTTTTGTAAAAGGTGATGTGTACCAATACAAGTTTAATAAACTTCGGGTTTTGTTGTTAATGTGTTGTATTTTTTTTAATAAAACCTTTTTCTCTCTCTCTCAAAAAAAAAAAAAACAACACCATTTAAAAAAGAAGAAGAAGAAAATTTTAAATCAATCTTGGAAAATACTAGCGATCCTAGCAGCAGCAGCAGCAATGATTTGATAACACCGACCATGGTGGTGGCAACACAACAGCGAAGACGTATTGATATCAACCCATCGTCAAAAGCACCACCCTCCAGTGTGCAAAAGGTTAGCGGGCGGTACACTGCGTGTTTGCGTTCAAAATGGATGAAGTTTTAAAACATGTTTATGAAAATAATGGTGAAGTGGGAAGTCTAAGTTCCCCCACAACACTTTCTAAAGTTGCCTCTGACGTCAGTGGCGGTGTTAACAACACTTTAAAATGCAAAAGAGTATCTGGAAAATGAACCGAGTTACAGTCTACCTCGAAATCACAGGATTTGTGGCAAACAATATCGACGAACTAAAGCCTTTTTCCCACTGCATACACAGCAAGCAGATATTTTAACTCTAGATGAGATTCAAAGACGACGCAATAGCCCTACAAATATATTGTAGTGGCAATTAGTGTCTTTAATCGCTATGAATATGCCATTCCATTGCGATCAAAGGGAGGTGTTGAAGTTGCTCAATCTTTAGAAGATATTCTTGAACAAGATAGCTATAAAAAAATTCAAAGTGATCGTGGTAGTGAATTTGTTAATCAATATGTGCAAACGGTTCTATTGAAATATAGTACAAAGCTCTATCATCGTCACAGTCCAATAAAGGCTTCATTGGCTGAACGATTGATAAGAACGATTCGTCTATTAATTTCGAGATACTGTACACTGAAAAATACTGCTACTTTTATTCAAGATTTAGATAAAATCATGCAAAAATATAACCAACGACCCCATCGATCTCTGACCAATGTTAGCCCTCAGGAAGTTCATTGCAGTGAAAATACATTTGACACGTTTCTTAAACAGTATTCCAGTGAAAAAAAAATTGTGAGGAAAAAATTTAATGTTGGCGATACTGTTCGAATTCATAGAACCAGCAATATTTTTGAAAAGGGGAAGTATTTATGGTCCACTGAACTTTTTAAAGTGTCAAAAATCCTAGACACCGAACCCACGACATATCGTCTGCGAGTACACCAAAGATGATGAGATTCTCGGCGGTTATTATGATTATGAACTACAAAAAGTTAGAAACAGTGGTGAAATTTATTAAGCTGAAAAGATATTATAGAGCCTTACTCGCATGGGCAAGAGACAGTTGCTTGTTCGTTGGCTAGGATACAACTCTGATTTTGATTCTTGGGTTGCAGTTGAAGATTAACAATGCCCAATGATTTCTATGTGACACTCATGTCCAATGTCTCCGACCGTCTCTACAATGATTTGAATAAAACAAGTGATTTTTTGACGAAACTCTCTCCCACCATCAAATTCAACGGCGCGCGTGAAGTGACTCTTGTCGACTGTATTCTCAAAGATACCTTTGATATCCTGAGAAAAGGTCGCATATATGATATAAAAATTTGACCCTGTGATTGGCCGCCACCCGCTAGCGAACAACATAAAATTCAATAGATCAGTTGGTTGGATTATCCATATGTTGACTTACCATATGAGGAACTCACTTGTATGAATGATCTATATCGTTCTATCAATAAAAGAATTTCCGCTCGTAAAAAAGGAGCCTTTCATTTCAACAATTCAAAGGAAGAGGGCAAGATCTACACTAGTTCACCCATTGCCAATGAAAAGTTTATTCTCAATGATAATCTAAAAGATGTTCTTGGCTTTAAAATCAATATAATCAATGGTAAAAGTGCCGGAAACACTAATGTTATTTTTGCTGACTACCCGCCTGCCTTTTCCTTGGGCACTTGTATATTTCTTTATACTTCTTTTGTTGAAACATCCAGAGTTGGCAATAGCAATATTCCCCTCCTACGAGTTCTTGAGCGAAAAACAAATCAAGATCATATTCATCATTACAATATAAAGTATCTTCACTATATCCCCGTAAACACTTCCTATTTGAAACTCTGTCAGTTAACACTCAGAACTGCATTGCGTGACCCTCCCGCTATATCAAAAGATTTAGCAATGATTACATGCCATTTTCGACCCATCGTTGTCAGCGTTCCAAAAACAAACAATATGTATAATAGAAAAGCGGTATTTATTTGTGCTGATGTTAACTGCAATGTTGCTAATCTTGGCCCAAGACAACTGGGCCATGGAATGGACTATTACAAAGGTCGTTCATCAATGTCTAGCTATGGTCTTGGCAGTTAGTTTGCTAAGCCGTTTAGCTCTGCACTTCCCCGGGCTAAAAAATATATTGTACCGACTGCGACAGATTTTGCATCCTCTACACTATATGATTGGAGCTCTGACAAGGATTTTAAAAAAAGTGCTTCGGGAAATCTTAGGTCCAATGCGTGAACCCTTGGCGAGCAATTGAAATCTTGGCAAAATGGAAGACGCTTCGAAAGGTTGAGAAACAGTGCGTCGTTCATCAGTCTCCACTTATGCCGTAAACGAAAGAAATGAGTTCCGTCAAAGAAACGAAGGGAAATAACGACAAGTACAATAAGTAGAAGAAGAAGAAGAAGCCCCAGGAAGAGAATTGTTTGATCGAAAATAGATTTGTTTTCATAGACTAAACAATGTCATTTCTACCGCATAAGGATTCCCATCCTTCAATCACTTCATCTTTAAATATGTTAAATGCAGAAGATGTTAATGTAAGTGTAAGACATGGATACTATGGACAATTTTATCCATAACAACCGCTCTCCGATAATATCCACTTTCAAATTTATTCCAATGAAGACTACTTTATGGACATGCCTTCGACATTTATATATTTACATGTGATAGTCAAGAAATAAGACAACGGAATGCCAATTCGTGCTGATGGAATATCCTATGAAAATTTTATATTACATAATTTATTTGGAACACAGGTGAGCACAAGCAACAATCTCTCAAATTATACAAGCTATATACAGTTCATGTTGATTTACTCACTCATATAAGGTCATCTATTATTTTACTATCTTTTTAATTTGGTTTGATAATCAGATTATAATTCAATTTTGCTAATTAGCGAGCAGAAGGGGGGGGGGGTTTCTTGTCCCAAGGGCTGTTGTACCTGCCGGGAGTGTTACTCCCTTAAACTGCGGGGATCTGGTTGCACGAAACTACGCTTCCTTCGTTTATTGGTATCTGGTTCTTATGATATGTACAGTGAATAATGAATAATGGACTTATTTTTTCACCTTTTTTAATTTCTTAGTAGTTTAACCATTATAATGGGGTTAATGGAAATAATACGCCTAAGTATGAAAATAATTTTTTTCTGGTATTTTCAAATTTGACTAAATATAAAAAAAACTCTTACGCAATGCAGCCACATCTGGGATTGAACTTTCAGCAAGATAGGGGCCGAAGGCCGTGAAAAGCAATCTGAAGCATCTGAAAAAGTTTTTAGGTATATACGAGAAATGTGACAATGAAGACATAGAAATACCGATGAG
>NW_028297445.1:0-19130 GCF_049724085.1 Artemia sp. Qi Xiang Cuo
GCTACTAGTCTAACCTAAATTAACCTAACCTAGCATAATCTAACCTAACCTAACCATACACCTAACTTTTTGTCCGTCTCTAATCTAATCTAACCTAAGTGATGCGTACGTAGGTAAATATTTAAATATGATGAAAATACGTTCCTAGAAATTATGAGTTTGGAGGGGGGGGATTTCAAGGAAAGAAATTCAGATGAACTTTGAAAAATCAAGAAAATGTAACTGTGACAAGGTAAACCACTTGCAAACACTACTGAAATATTCCAACTGTTCCATTTCAACAAAATAAAATCGAAATGAACTTTCAAAAATCAAGAAAGGGTAACTGTGGCAAGGTGAGCCACAGGCAAACACTACTGAAATATTCCAACTCTTGCTTTTCAACGAAACAAATTCAAAATGAACTATGAAAAATCAAGAAAATGTAAGTGTGACAAGGTAAACCACATCCAAACACTACTAAAATATTCCAACTCTTGCATTTCAACGAAAGAAATTCAAAATGAACTTGGAAAAATCAAGAAAATGTAACTGTGACAAGGTAAACCACAACCAAACACTACTGAAATATTCCAACTCTTGCATTTCAATGAAAGAAATTCAAAATGAACATGGAAAAATCATGAAAATGTAAGTGTGAAAAGGTAAACCACAACCAAACACTTCTGAAATATTCCAACTCTTGCATTTCAACGAAAGAAATTCAAAATGAACTTTGAAAAATTAAGAAAATGTAACTGTGACAAGGTAAACCACAACCAAATACTACTGAAATATTCCAACTCTTGCATTTCAATGAAAGAAATTCAAAATGAACTTTGAAAAATCAAGAAAATGTAACTGTGACAAGGTAAACCACAACCAAACACTATTGAAATATTCCAACTCTTGCATTTCAATGAAAGAAATTCAAAATAAACTTTGAGAAATCAAGAAAATGTAACTGTGAGAAGGCAAAACACAGACAAACACTACTTAAATAATCCAACTCTTACATTTCATGGAAAGAAATTCATATAAACTTTGAAAAATAAATAAAATTTAACGGTTACAAGGTAAATCACAACCAAAAACAACTGAAATATTCCAACTCTTGCATTTCAACAAAGGAAATTCGAAATGAACTTTGAAAAATAAAGTAAATGTAACCATGACAAAGGTAAACCACAAACAACCTCTACTGAAATATTCCAACTCTTGTATTTCAACGACAGAAGTTCAAAATGAACTTTGAAAAATCAATAAAATGTAACTGTGAAAATGTTAACCACAACCAAACAATACTGAAATATTCCAACTCTTGCATTTAAACTACATAAATTCAAATGAACTTTAAAAAATCGAGAGAATGTCACTGTGACAAGGTAAACAACAACCAACCACTACTTAAATATTCCTACTCTTTCATTTAAAATACAAAAATTAAAAATAAAATTTTATAAATCGATAGAATGTAACTGTGACAAGGTAAACCACAAGCAAACACTACTGAAATTTTCCAAGTCTTGCTTTTCAATGATAGAAATTCAAAATGAACTTTGAAAAATCAGGAATATGTAACTGTGACAAGGTAAACCACAACCAAGCACTACTGAAATATTCCAACTCATGCATTTCAACGAAAGAAATTCGAAATGAACTTTGAAAAATCAAGAAAATGTTACTGTGACACGGTAAACCACAACCAAACACAACTGAAATATTCCAGCTCTTGCATTTCAACGAAAGAAATTCAAAATGAACTTTGAAAAATCAAGAAAATGTAACTGTGACAAGGTAAACCATAACCAAACACTTCCGAAATATTCCAACTCTTGCATTTCAACGAAATAAATTCAAAATAAACTATGAAAAATCGAGAAAATGTAACTGTGACAAGGTAAACCACAACGAAACAAAACTAAAATATACCAACTCTTGCATTTCAAAGAAGTAAGTTCAAAATGAACTTAGAAAAATCAAGAAAATGTAACTCAGACAAGGGAAACCACAACCAAACACTACTGAAATATTCCAACTCGTGCATTTCAATGAAAGAAATTCAAAATGAGCTGTGAAAAATTAAGAAAATGTAACTGTGACAAGGTACACCACTACCAAACACTAGTGAAATATTCCAACTCTTGCATTTCAAAGAATGAAATTCAAAATGAAGTTTGAAAAATAAAGAAAATATAACTGTGACAATGTAAACCTCAACCAAACACTAGTAAAATATTCCAACTCTTGCATTTCAACGAAATAAATTCAAAAATGAACTTTGAAAAATCAAGAAAATGTAAGTGTGACAAGGTAAACCGCAACCAAACACTACTGAAATATTCCAACTCTTGAATTTCAACGAAAGAAATTCAAATGAACTTTGAAAAATCAAGAAAATGTAACTGTGACTAGGTAAACCACAACCAAACACTACTGAAATATTCCAACTCTTACATTTCAATGAAAGAAATTCAAAATGAACTTTGAAAAATCAAGAAAATGTAACTGTGACTAGGTAAACCACAACCAAACACTACTGAAATATTCCAACTCTTGCGTTTCAATGAAAGAAATCCAAAATGAACTTTTAAAAATCAATAAACTTTACGTGTTACTAGGTAAACAGCAACCATCCACTCCTTAAATAGTAAATCTCTTTTATTAAAACTAAAAAAATAAAAATGAACATGGAAAAATCAAGAAAATTTAAATCTGAAAAGGCAAAACACAACGAAACACGAGAGAAATATTACATCTCTTGTATTTCAAGAAAGAGAATTCAAAATGAACTTTGAAATATTAAGAAAATGTAACTGTGACAAGGTAAACCACAACCAAACACTACTAAAATATTCCAACTCTTGCATTTCAACGAAAGAAATTCAAATGAACTTTGAAAAATCAAGAAAATGTGACCATGACAAAGGTAAACCACAACCAAACACTACTGAAATATTCCAACTCTTACATTTCAATGAAAGAAATTCAAAATGAACTTTGAAAAATCAAGAAAATGTCACTGTGACAAGTTAAACCACAACGAAACACTACTGAAATATTCCAACTCTTGCATTTCAAGGAAAGAAATTCAAAATGAACTTTGAAAAATTAAGATAATGTAACTGTGACAAGGTAAACCACAACCAAACACTACTGAAATATTCCAACTCTTTGATTTCAAAAAAAGAAATTCAAAATTAACTTTTAAAAATAAAGAAAATGTAACTGTGACAAGGAAAACCCCAACGAAACTATACTGAAATATTCCAACTCTTGAATTTCAACGAAAGAAATTCAAATGAACTTTGAAAAATTATGAAAATGTAACTGTGACAAGGTAAACCACAACGAAACACTAGTGAAATATTCCAACTCTTGTATTTCAACGAAAAGAAATTAAAGATGAACTAATTAAAATCAGGAAAATGCAACTGTTACATGCTAAATAGTATCCAAACAATACATATAATGTACAACTATAGCTCTGAAACAAATGAATTACGAAATGAGCTATGAAAAATTAAGAGAATTAAGGAGTGACAGGTTCAACCATGAGCAAACGCTACTGAAATTGTCAGACTCTTGCCTGTCAACTAAAGAAATTTGAAATGAACTTTGAAAAATCAGGAAAATGTGACTGTGACACGGTAAACCACAACCAAACACTACTGAAATATTCCATCTCTTGCATTTCAGAGAAATAAATTCAAAATGAACTTTGAAAAATCAAGAAACTGTAACTGTGACAAGGTAAACCACAACTAAACACTACTGAAATATTCCAGATCTTGCATTTCAAAGAAAGAAATTCAAAATGATCTTTGAAAAATCATGAAAATGTGAGTGTGACAAGGTAAACCACAACCAAACACTACTGAAATATTCCAACTCTTGCATTTCAACGAAAGAAATTCATAATGATCTCTTAAAATTAAAAAGATTTTAACTGTCAAAGGAAACAAGACCGAAACCCTACTTAAATATTACAAATATTTCAGTGCAAAAATAGACATTCAAATGTTCTTTGAAAAATAAAGAAAATTTAACTGTTAAGATGTCATCCACAGCGAAACAGTACTGAAATGTTCCAACTCTTGCATTTTACGGAAGGAAATTCAAAATGAACTTTTAAAAATCAAGAAAATGTAACTGTGACAAGGTAAACCACAACCAAACACTACTAAAATCGTAAAAATATATATTTAAACTGAATGAAAAACAAAATTAAAATTTAAACATCAAGAACATGTAAAAGTGACAATGTAAACCACAATAACACACTTGTGAAATATTCTAACTCTTGCATTTCAACGAAAAAAATTCAAGATGAACTTTAAAAAATCACGAAAATGTAACTGTGACTAGGTAAACCACAACCAAACACTACTGAAATATTCCAACTCTTGCATTTCAACGAAAGAAATTCAAACTGAACTTTGAAAAATCAAGAAAATTTAAATGTGACTAGGTAAACCACAACCAAACACTACTGAAATATTCAAACACTTGGATTTAAACGAAAGAAATACAAAATGAACTTTGAAAAATCAAGAAAATGTAACTCTGACAAGGTAAACCACAACCAAACACTACTGAAATATTCCAACTCTTGCATTTCAACGAAAGAAATTCAAAATGAACTTTGAAAAATTAAGAAAATGTAACTGTGACAAGGTAAACCACGACGAAACACTACTGAAATATTCCAACTCTTGCATTTCAACGAAAAAAAAATTCAAAATGAACTTTGAAAAATTAAGAAAATGTAACTGTGACACGGTAAACCACAACTAAACACTAGTGAAATATTCCAACTATTGCATTTCAACGAAAGAAATTCGAAATGAACTTTGAAAAATTAAGAAAATGTAAGTGTGACAAGGTAAACCACAACCAAACACTACTGAAATATTCCAACTCTTGCATTTCAACGAAAGAAATTCAAAATGAACTTTGAAAAATCAGGAAAATGTAACTGTGACAAGGTAAACCACTACCAAACACTACTGTAATATTCCAACTCTTGCATTTCAACGAAGGAAATCCAAAATGAACTTTGAAAAATCAAGAAAATGTAACTGTGACAAGGTAAACCACACTATATTGATCTTTATAACAAATTGAAATAACGCGTATGTAATTCGAGAAGAACTTTGAAAATACAAGTGACTCAAAAAGTGACATTTAGATCAATAACAGCACAAAACAGTTATCTACCAACTCTTGAATTGCAATGCTAGATATTCAAAATGATCTTTGAACAAACAAGGAAATGTAAGTGAGTCAAGGTAAACCATTACCAAACACTACTGAAATATTCCAACTCTTGCATTTCAACAAAAAAATTCAAAATGAACTTTGAAAAATCAAGAAAATGTAACTGTGTCAATGTAAACCGCAACGAAACACTACTGAAATATTCCAACTCTCGCATTTCAACGAAAGAAATTCAAAATGAACTTTGAAAAATCAGACCTTTGGAGGGGGAGGGGCCGGGGGGAGGGGGTCGTTCTGTGTCTCAGTGCACAAAAAAAGTATAAGAAATAGGGGAGGGAAGGGGAGGGGAGGAGGAGAGGAGGAGGAGGGAGGGAGGAGGAGGAGGGGAGGAGGAGGAGGAGTGTAGGAGGAGGAGGGGATGGGAGGAGGAGGAGGAGGGAGGAGATGGAGGGAGAGGGGCTCCTTTGGGGGGCCAAGGGGGGAGGGGCCCTTTGGGCCCCGGGGGGGGGTCTGGGGGAACCTTGAGAGCCGGGGGCCCTTTGGGAGCCCAGTGGACCTTTGAAGACCGGTGGCTTCCTTCGGGGTTGGGGTAGAGGGATCGGGGGCCCTTTGGGTTGGGGTAGAGCAATCGGGGCCCTTTGGGTTGGGGTAGAGCAATCGGGGCCCTTTGGGTTGGGGTAGAGGACCTCACAACACTGTTCAAATGGAACTTGTGTATTATAACGACCACACTCAAAACCTCTTCCAAAATCTCTTCAAAAATCATCTCTTAAAATGTCTCTAGCTGTTTCGCCGAAATAATTCCCTAAAATGTCTAAAACGGTTTCGCCCAAATAATCCCTAAACGTAATTTCAGCATGTTCCTTTTGTTTGGCATCCCCGCGCTGGCTTATTTCAATTATTTGGAAACCTTTTCGCGCGCTAAGAAAAGGAAACGATTCTGCATCGGAAACGATTCTCTTGTTAGAAGTCAACAAATTAATTTCCCTTTCATGAATCAATTCTCTTTAGAACAACAAATTAATTCCCCTTCCATGTCAATCAATCAATCATGACATCATCTGTGATTTAACTGTTTCTCGGAGACTTTTCTCTTTGGAAATGTAAAGTCATTAATTAACTTGACGTCATCTGTCAGACATTAATTAACTGTTTCCCGGAACCTCATAACATTTGGCTTGGAAACAACAATAACAAATACTGTTTCCCGGATCATAACATCTGCCTCGAACAGGAAGGAAGTGTCATTAACTGTTTCCGGGAACCTCATAACATCTGGCTCGAATAACAATAACAAATACTATTTCCGGATCATAACATCTGCCTCGAACAGGAAGGAAATGTCATTAACTGTTTCTCGGAACCTCATAACATCTGGCTCAAATAACAACAACAGATACTATTTTCGGATCATAACATCTGGCTTGAACAAGAAGGAAGTGTCAAAGTTCCTGTTTTTCCATTCTCACTGACAAAATCCATAAAACCGTCAAATAATCAACACACATAACCATCCATAGAACCATCCATAAATGTGACAAAATTTCTGTTTTTTCATTCTCACTGAGAAAGTCCATAGAACCATCCATAAATGTGACAAAATTCCTGTTTTTCAAATTCTCACTGACAAAGTCCATAAACCACGTGGTTCTATGCCCATATATGGTGTGGTCGTCGGAGTAGCGCCCCCATCTCTACTTTCCTGAAACACAAAAGCTGTTTAATAAGATTAAGGAGATTTATAAATTACAAAAAGAAACTTTGGCGCGAAGAGCGAGGTATCGAGGAGAGGCTATCCTTCTCATGTACCGAACAATTTCTGTTCTTTTAAGTTTTAATGTCGCTCCTTACTTTCAGTCGGAAAAAAAAATACTTTTTAAATTCCAGTTAACATTTTCTTTTGAGGCCCGTCACCTACAGTGTTGTCGTTCCAGTTCAGTTCCAGGGTACAGTTCAGTTCCAGGTTCCAGTTCAGTTTAAGCTTCAGTTCCAGGTTCCAGTTCAGTTCCAGTTCAGTTCCAGTTCAGTTCAAGTTTCCAGCTTCAGTTCCAGGTTCCACGTTCCCGCTTCAATTTAAGGTTCCCGCTCCAGATTCCAGTTTTTGAGAAAAAGTGAAGAACGTCGAAGGACAATTTATAAAAATAAGTCGTGCATTTTAAGTTCGCGCACACGAAGAGGAAATCTGTTAGGGGTGTTGAATAACGATTTTTTCTTCTTTTTACAGCTTTGACTTAATTAATTTGTTTTACTAATATTTTTTTCTCGTTTAAAATGAGCGCAATTCCAATTTTAGATCCTTCAGATCCTGAATTTGATAATGATATTGCTTCATCCTTTTTCAAAGAAATAAGAAGTAAAGGTTTAAATGTCCCTTTGAATTTTGATTCTTCAAGTCGGGATTATAATCACACTTCAATCGTAAAATTTTTTACTACTGTGGGTAATTTAATGGCCAAAGATAATGCCACGGTAAAAAGTAGTGTAAATATGGGGGATAATTCTGAGGATGATATAACAGATAAACCTATTGAGGATAAGAGCAAAAAGGAGAATTTGAATCAAAGAGTAATTGGGTCAGTAATGGATCCCCTGGGAAATATTCCAGTTCTTGAAAATGCAAAATTTATAAAAACCTTTTTTTTGGCCAATTGAGAAGGGTAAAAACATTGCTAGGCTGGTTAGACTCGCAGGTGATAGATGCAGTACCCGATTAGAGTAACAGGGCCATTACTTAATTTTTTTTGAGGATAGAGATTCCTCCAATATTATTAATTTAGAGGAGCTTGAAAAGGAAATGACGCAGGCATATTTACCAAGAAAGACAGCTGGAAAGAAATTCAAAGATTTAGCTGAATTGAGGCAATCATCCAATGAAACAGTGTATCAGTTTTATAAGAGGGTGGAGATTGCCACAAAACCATATCGATCTGGGTATGGCGGATTAGTAGGTTTTTCTGATAGTATAGGCCTGGATTTTTTTATTGATGGCTCGAGACTAAATATTAAGAGATATTTATTAGAACACCAAGATGATTATAAGTCCCTCTTTGAAGCGTATAAGATAGCGCAGCGTTTTGAAGTTATTGAAAAAGCAATTGGTGAAGAAAAGCAGGATTTTTTTCAGCAACCGTAGATGCTGAATTTCGTTGCAGAGGAAAGAATGAAGAACTCCGTCAGAACTGGCCTGATGTAAAACGTGACCAGGGGGATAGGTATATTTTTTTTAGTGCAGGATGTAGAGGTCATATTAGGAATTTAAGCAGAAATTTTCGGACAAAAAAAATTTATAAGGCACTGATCTAGAAAGGTGTATTATCAAGAGGGACGAGAAATTTATTATTAGGAACCGACGTAATGAGGCGTTGTGTCGAGAGAGATGAGGCTGGTGAAAGGGCGAACTATGGTTGACCGAGGGACCAGATAACTGAGAATTTATTAAGAACCAACGTAATGAGGCGTTGTGTCGAGAGTGATGAGGCTGGTGAAGGGGCGGACGACGGTCGACCGAGGAACCAGGTGTTAACGGGTTCAGAGGATCCTGGGAAAGGAAGGTCTGAGCGGTTAACGGGTTCAGAGAATCCTGGGAAAGGAAGGTCTGAGCTCCCATGGGTAAAGAGAGAGGTAGGCGGTGGAGCACCCAACCTCGAAAACCCTGCAGGTTTCGTACCATGGAAAATAGTCGACAGGGCGGAAAAGAGCGTGCCAGACGTCGACTGGGCTGAAAAGAGTTCCGTAACAGAGAAAAAATAGTCGACTGGGCGGAAAAGAGCGTGCCAGAAGTCGACAGGGCGGAAAAGAGTTCCGTGCCAGAGAAAAAATAGTCGACTTGGCGGAAAAGAGCGTGCCAGAAGTCGACAGGGCGGATAAGAGTCCCGTGCCAGGGAAAATGACATATAATAATTTTGTGTCTTAGCTGTTGAATATTTTTTACGGCCTGTTTCTAAAAGAAAGTTTTCTTTATTGTTATCCGCTAGGAGGCGTTGGCAAGGTCAAATGGTATCCTAGAACAGCTAAAATAGTCTTGCCAAGTGTCCTAGTAGATTCGGCAATAAAACTGGCTCATAATAGGAAAACAAGAAATAAACCTCCAGGTTATTATAGAGAGCATTGAAACAATTATAGAGATAAGTAGAGTAAGATGATTGTAGAGATTAGTATGTTATTGCAGTATAAACGGTGTTGGGAATTGATGTTAAGTCAAAATGAGGATGTAGCTAGTTTTTATGCTGATTAACTGGACAGGAGAAATGCTTTCTTTGAAATAGGAAAAATAGAAAGATAAAAATGACAAGCGAAAGATGTGTGACCAACCTTTCTCAAGTGATGTATTTACTTCCTTTTGATATCTTATAAATAGTAAAAGAACCGAATAATTTGAAAAGAAAAGACTTAAAGCTTTGGTAAAAGGAAAGTAAAAGAAAATCTCATTGTGTTTCTGTTGAAGATTATCATTTTTGTTTAAGTGTTCCGTTCAAATTTAAGTTCTTTTAAAAGATATTATGACGATGTGCAAATTTTCCTGTTAGGTGTAGCTATGCGACTTTTATGAGAAATCAGCAGGACAATATAAAGTGAAATGAAAGTTACAATTTGAAAAATATAATATCTTGTTACGGTTTGATTCAGTGTTAGTTTCAGTATTTTTTTTTTTGTTATTGTTAATTGTACCTTTTTTGGAGGATTGAAAATCATTTTTTTTGGGGGGGAGGGGGAAGATTTTGGACACCCCCGGGAAAATCTGTAAAAATTGGAAGTGTGTTTTTCTGCGTTTAAACCAATAATTAAAATTCTAAGTATATGTCAAAAGGTCAATTTCCTAGTCAAATCCCATTTCCTTTATAACTATATTAATTCTGAATATTTTCTATAATTCCTGGAAGTTGACAGATTAAAATAGAGCAGTTCTGTCAAATGGCCGGATGTGTATCTGCATATTGTGCTGAATATATGTTACCAATTTAGATTATTTGAGTCAGTTCTAATTCTGTATCTGTCCTCGCCATATGTACATCCACTGTATTATATGTACAAATAAACATTTTATACTCTAAACATAAACTATGTGATGGTTAGAGATTCTAGACATCCTCCACCGGTAGAACCCAGATAATAGGCCAACGCTACCATAAGGCCCCAAAGAGAAGAAGTCTCACTTTCCAGAAAAGTAGATAATTCACGGAGAAGTGAACACAGAGTTTACAACATGTTGCTAATTTTGACTAGCCAAAAATAGACAGTAGCTTATTTTTCTTTGTCTTGATACTGAAAAAATTCCCAATCAGAGTTTTGTGAAATTCATTCCCGTAACGGAAGTTTTTTTTTAGTTTATTCAAAATTTATAAAAAAATGTGCAAAATACTCAATAATTAAATCTTTTCTAATTAAATTTTTGCAAAAAATAAACTTAATTTGAGCAAAAAACTGATCAGAAATATCAAATTCGAAATATCGATTATCGAAAGTAAAAATATCTATATATCGTTTAATCAAATTATCACCCAACACTAATTTAAACTTCGTTCTGATTATGGAGGCGTGTGGAGTTCGTCCGGAATGATTTAAACCTTTTTTGCTCATCACATGACTCTGGATATCGGGTCATCTCCTAACCAAATACTCCGATTATGCTGGTAATGATCTCATGTGGCAGGTAGAGCCCAGCTTGGAGCTCTCAGCACCTAGGTTAAACCTAGCTCTAATCAGATTCCAGGCCTTGGGTCGGTTGGGCTAGCGACCCTCCACCTGAAAATCAAGTGCTACACAAAGTGACTACATAGCCTCGGATCCGGGCCCCCTTTTAAGATCTCGACCATCGCGCGTCAACGGACATGCTGACGACGTCAGAAAGACAGACAGGCTAAACCTTCTAGACCAAAGGGGGGTTCGAATAGCCACCTGGAATGTTTTGACCCTGAATGCACCTGCATCAAAGAACCTACTTTCTCAAGAACTTCGTAAGAATAAAGTGGCGATTGCAGGTCTCACAGAAACCCGTCTTACTGGAAGTGGAGAAGAGCGAATAGGCGATAATCACTCGTTAGTCAGGTCTGGAGGGAGCATGAGAAGAAATGATGTTGGTCTCGCGCTAAATGGTCCTGCAAGAAAGGCCTTACTCTTGCACGAAGCTGTATCGGACAGAATAATGAAGGCCCGCTTTGGGCACAAGCATGGCAAGATGACAATTTTCGTATGCTATGCCCCGACCAACGATTCCGACGACGTAACCAAGGAAGAGTTCTACTCTGCTCTGTCTAGATGTCTGTCAACAGTGTCCCCCCACGATGTCACTGTTCTTCTCGGTGACTTCAATGCTACAGTGCGAGATGATATGGGTGTTTGGCGTGGCACAATTGGACCTGTATCCCCCGACCCACTGAACGATAACGGCCTTCGCCTACTCGAACTGTGCCGATCCCATGAACTTGCGATCGCAAAAAAATACTTTCAACGTAAGACTATCCACCAATACACGTGGTATAGTAATGGAGGTTGCACAAAGACGATGATTGACTACGTCATTAGTTCTAAACGCTGGAGATCATCGCTGAAGAACTGCAGAACTTACAGATCAGCAGAGCTCGGAAATGCAGATCACAGGCTTGTGTGTGCTGACGTCCAGCTTCGCCTCCATGCACAGCGATCGGAAAGAAAACCAGTAGCAGCGGATAATGGGAAACTAAAGGAGCCAGATACTCGCCAGAAGTATAGTTTTGAGATATCCAATCGCTTTGAGCTCCTTGGCACACTCAACAGCAGCGAAGACGCCTAGAAGTATTTTAAATCGCAGACCAGCGAAGCAGCACAGCTGGTGCTTGGCAAGCGAAGTTTCCCGAAGAAATCGTGGCTAACTGAACATAGAGCCAAGGCGGAGGGCAAGACTTCTTGGGGACATGGCCACCTATCGAAGGCTCAGTGGAGAGCGGAACAGACTTATTCACCGAAACCGAACCCAGTTTATTGCAAGGACAGCCAATGAAATTAAACTAGCAGCACAAAAGAAAGACATTGGTAGCCTGTTCAAGCACCTCCGTGATCACACAGAAAATAAAACACCAGCATTGAGACCCGTCCTACCCAGGGATAGGACACTTCTCTCTGATGAGGGTTCTTGTCTCGAGCGGTGGAAGGATCACTTCTGCTCACTCCTGAACAACACTAGCCCGTCTATGCCTCCTACTGATAGTCCCAGCCAACTTGATAGTCCAAAATCCAAAGAAGATGCTCCTCCAGACGAGCTTTGCAGCCCCTCAGAAATTGGAAATGCAGTAAAAAGGCTCAAGAACAATAAAGCTACCGGTATCTGTGGCCTGAGTTCGGAGCTGCTAAAATATGCAGGTCCTGTTATGCTCCTGTTTCTCCACACCCTGTTCTTTACAATCTGGCAAACCGAGATAATTCCGGCGACCGGAGCAAGCTGGTTTCATGTCGGACCATTCAATCATCGAGTAGATTTTTACGACCCAACAAATCATAGAAAAAGCCACGGAGTTCCGACAAAAAGCTCTTTTTTTCACCTTCGTCGACGTCCGTGCTGCGTTCGACTCTGTGGACCGAGAAGCTCTTTGGCGGATTCTAGACTCGACAGGCCTCCCTGAAAAATACTGCAGACTCTTGAAAGCTCTACACCATGGGACGGAGAGCTTTGTTCAAGTGAACTGCCGGCACAGCCCGTTCTTCCAAATCACGACAGGAGTGCGCCAAGGATGTGCAGTGGCCCCAAAGCTCTTCAATGTCATCGTAGACTACGTTATGACAAGGACTACTTCACGTCTCAGCTTTGGACTCAAGTTTGGAGATCGTGTCATTACAGATGCTGATTTTGCCGATGACTTGGCCATTCTGGCGGACTCATGGAGCAGTTGCTGGAAGCGCTTCGAATCCTACAAGAAGAGGCTGCAAAAGTAGGACTGCAGATAAACTGGACTAAAACGAAAATTATGGCCATAGACCCATCCTCCCCAGCTGCCAATCCTTCAGTTAGCCTAGATAGCACCACTAGCATCGAAGTTGTCCAAAGGTTCACCTACTTGGGCTCCCTAACTTCTTCCGATGGCTCGCTTCTTTCTGAACTACAAACGAGAATATCCAAAGCGTCTTCTGCCAAGAGCAGACTGAACCGTTACCTCTGGCGAAAACCAAACATCAGTCGCACAACGAAGCTGCGGATTTTCAACGCCCTCATCGGCTCTGTGATGCTCTATGGAGCTGAAACGTAGCAAGCTTCAGCCGCAACCCTCAAGGCAATTGATGTCTTTCAGTCGAAGAGCCTGAGGAGGATCGAAGGTCCACGATGGCTCGACTTCGTCAGCAATGAGAAGCTGCTGCAGCTCACCAAGCAGTCTCGGTTTTCGACCCAAGCAGCCGAGCGAACACTACGATGGTTCGGACACCTACTTCGAATGCCTCCACACATACCTTCGAAAATGATCCATGACTTCGACCCTGTCAAAGCCGGTTGGAGGCGACCTCGCGGCCAACCGAAAAAACGATGGTCTGACAGCCTGTCCGAGTTCCTGACGATGGCAAATATCAGGTTGAGCGATGTGCAAACGCTTGCCATGGACCAAAGTGGATGGAGGAGACAGACGCCACTCTCTACGCCGAGCAGCGCCCAGCAGGAGACATAAGTAAGTAAGTAAGTCAAGTCAAGTCTGATTATTTTCCCGTAGAGCAATAAAACAACTATTCTGTAACTATTCTGTGACTCCAAGTTAACATATTTTAAACAGTTAGTGCTAAAGAACTGTAAATAACGAGTGGTTCAGAAATTCTAAAGAAATGAACCGGATAATATTTAATACATCAAAGAAATTGCTTTTTAAGCTGATACCAAATATATAAAATTCATTAGGTTTAATGTTTCCAATCAAAAGCAACGAGCCTGAGAAAATTTGCCTGATTTTCAAAAACGGAGGAATCACCCCCACAAAGGGAAAGATCCTAATGAAAATCATAGCCTACCATCAAATTCAGCATATCAAAGAGCGCTTTTTTCCTTTTTTTTTTGGCCAGAAGAAAGATCATAGTTACGTTTTTTTTTTTTAATAATATTTTTTTTTTTTATGGGGTAATCATATCGGACCAACGGTCCTAGAAGATTGGGAGAGGGCTCATTCAAACGGAGATTAAAATTGTGGTACTGTTCTATTAGCTGTAAGACACACAATAATGCGAAGAAGATCAGATAAAAACATGTTAATGAAATAAAACAAAATATGATGCAGATTTAATAGTTTAGAAAGTTTTTTTTTTAAAGGTTTGGACCTTTCCATACTCAATTACGCTGACGACATCCTGAATTTAAGTAGAACTGTATCGTCTATTGAGGAGAATTTTTCTGTGCTTAGTAGGGAGTATGCTGGAATTTGTCTCAATTCTAATGCTTCGAAGAACGAGGTCCTCACTTTCGGCAAATCTGTTGGTGATGTTGGATGCGTACATTAAGTAAATCAGTGTGTTCAGTTATCTGATTGTCTTAGGCCTAAGTATCTCGGTCTTCCGATAGGGGATTGTGTAAAAACGACAAGGGCTCTCCATATCTCTCATCTAAGTGAAAAAACTTAGAAAAGCGTTTGGTGTACTAGTTTGCTGTAAAGCTTGCTAAAGCAGTTGTATTCTCGTCCGTGTCTACAACGCTTTTGCGATGCCTCATGTCCTCGCATTGACTCCATTTCGGAATATGTTGCAGCAACTGATAAAAAGACTATTAGATCCGTATATTTTCACTTCGTGAAATTTCTCTTGTGTATACCCCTATGGGCTAGAAACAAAAGTCTAGTGGTCAGCCTATGCGTTAATTGAGCCACTAACAGTGGCTAAGCAGCGTCGCAGTTGCGTTTTTTCTAGTTTTTTTATGATAAAAACCCACCAAACTGCGATGTGTTATTAGAAATATTTTATTTATTATAGGGAGTTTATTTTTGTTTGTTTGTTCGTTCCTTTTTTTTTCTCTCTCTTTTTTTTCATCAACTCCATATTTAAAACTTGTCGGCTATATATTTGTAAATTTGTAAATCATATAATGCATTATATAATTAAACTAAATTAAACTATGTAACTTTTCACCCCCTAAGCCCCAAAAAACTAAAGTTTAAATATTGTAAACGCAGTGAGAAACCACTGTTTACAATAAATTCTCCGTTGAAAAAAACCTGTTTGACTAGTTTCTTCCTTCTTCGCATTATCGCTTGCCTTACAGCTAATAGAGCAGTACCAGAAATTCTAATGCACTTTTTAAAGTGATCTCAAAGATTGTGCCACTGGAAAGAGGCATTTTTCTGCACCAAATCACGACATTGCCCCAAAGAAGACCAAGTTCCTATTGACTTAATATTCTGAGACAGCAAATCGACTTAAAAGTATTAAAAAACTAGATTTTGAATTTCCCAGTTGCAGCGGAAACAATGCCGCACGGTGGCGCATTCGTTCCTGAATTCACGCAGTCCATACGAGATAAATTGTTAATATATAGCACCAT
This sequence comes from Artemia sp. Qi Xiang Cuo, assembly GCF_049724085.1. Lineage (NCBI taxonomy): Eukaryota > Metazoa > Arthropoda > Branchiopoda > Anostraca > Artemiidae > Artemia > Artemia sp. Qi Xiang Cuo. Next base: position 15,677 of record NW_028297445.1, read on the forward strand.
CTATTACTTTCATATGTCTACCGGCACAGAGGTGGAAAAGGTGAGGCAGGGCACCATGACACCAAGGAAATTTCTTGGAGGCGAGGGGGTAACAAGTACCACCAGGAGCTAAGTTTTCAGTGATTTTAAAGAGTTATTTTTATTTTTCCTTATTTATTTACAATGTTTCAATTTATTTAAGCATTTGTATACAATGTACTTTCTATGTATATGTATACAATGTACTCTCCAGAGGTCGCGATGGCTTTAGCCGCGTAGAAGATCAAAAGTCACCTAGAATGTCCATCCATGTAAACAATAGTTCCCCTTCATATCCAACCGAAATTCAGTAGTCAGAATATTATTAAGCAGTTATTAAACAAACTCATCGAGAATTTACTAAACATACAAATTTTGTCCAAAACTTTATATACAATTCAATATTTTGATACTTAAGTAGTAAAATATATCAACAAACGTGGGACGCTACCAATTAATTGTAATTACTTATGTATATAATTTAACAGCAAGAAATCGAGGGTTTACGGGGCCAGTAGCCCACACCATACCTTTGTTAGGCCAGGGCATACTTTGAAAAATTATCAGACATTAAACGATAAAAAAAATTGTTCAACTGAAAGTAAGGAGCAACATTAACACCAACAGAAATTGTTTTATATATGATGGGGGCTGCCCCTTCTCTTTACGCTAAAGTGTGACTTTATGTCCCAATCCTTCGATAACGACGGCTGAAACGCAAAGCATATTGGACTGGAACAAAACATTTCTTAAAGCACTAAAAACTTTAGCGTAACCCCTGAGGGATTGAGGAGATGGCAGTCCCCCCCCCCTAATAGACGGAATAAATGTGTGTTCGTTTTCATTTTTAACACTGCTCCTTTCTTACAATCAAAATCACTTATTTATTATTTAATAATTAGTATGTTTGATTTCATTCTTAAAAAAAGAATTTGATATATACATTATGAGGAAACAATCAACACTCTTTTTTTTAATGGTAAATAGTGCATAGTGGTTGCAATAAGGCAATAATAATAACTTTAATTACCTGTCACCAACACCAATTTCTAATCCTTCTGGGCTAATCCATTTAAGGTCGGTAATCAAAGTTGGGTCAGGTACTTCTGCTTTACAAGTAAAGGCTAAGGGGTTACCAACTGCTGCTGTGTATAGTGCGCTGGTGCTGTGCGCTGGTGTAATCACAAGTCGTGGCTCTTCCGCCAAAGTCACTACAAGGAAATAAAGTTACCTTTTTTTTACAATTGATTATGTGTTGTCAGAATGTACTCCCCAGGGTTGCCACACCTTGTGAGTTATCACTATTTCTAGTGATTTTTTATGTTGCCTAAACAAATAAAAATTACTAAATCAGCACATAAATCACTAGATTATTGAAGAAAATCAGTAAACCAGCAAAAAATCACTAAAAGTCTAGTGATTTTTATTTTCATCGGATGACAGCCCTTGTACTCACATTCATAGGCTTAAGGAATATAGCTATGCCCGTAAACTCGGTTCAATAGACCCCAGAGAAAACTATGCCACTAATTATTTGCTTTTCCAAATACTTTTTTCTGATTTGTAGGAACGTGCACTGAGGTCTACGTCGCCATTCGGTAAATAGGTTTGGTTAAAATGAGCAAAAAATTAGAGCATGATCGAATATTCCGGCAGTGTTTCTTTTAACCATAAAATCCAATCTGATTTTGTTTTCTTTCTTTTCAGGAGACGTACTGCGAGTCTTTTTCTATTACGATTATACGAATAGCAAAACAAACTTCAAAAGTTCTTTAAGACTGCGTCAGCTAGCACAAATTCTGATCTCGGGACTGTCAATGACATGTGACACATTAAAGGACTCATTTCACGATTATGGCCTACATGATGCTCATTACTTCATTGAAACACTTGGGTAGCATTAATTCACTATTAAAAAACTAACAATATTATTATCTGAATAATACTTTCAATAAACGAAAATTAGCTTTAAAACCTGTTTACGGAAAAAGCTACACAAAATACTTAATAATAATAAATTTAAAGAAAAAACTGATACGTAAAAAACTCTAAATCGAAGCTGGATTATAGCTCTTGTTTGAACGAACTATATTTTTTCGGCGAAATTACTATTTTCAGTTTTATACTTTTTCTTTTTAAGGTGGGTGAAACACATAAAATCGGTTAATATACTCGTAGATTCGCTGAGACTAGAGGCATAGCGTTAATTGGATGATCTCCCCCTCCCCCTACAGTCTGAACAGTAGTTTCTCTGTGTCCAATTAATCTAAAAATTAAAATTTTCGGTGTATCTGAAGTGAACACTTCTAGTGACCCCCCAGTCAGCTAACCTGCTCATCTGTGAAAATTAGGACTATTTGATGTCACTAAAATAAACTTTTTGCCGAGTGGTAAAATAGTAGAACATAAAATAATTATTTATCCATAATCCTTGATTTTTTGCATTATTTATTTTTTATTCTATCTTGATTTTTTATTATCGAGTGAGACTGTATGTTGATTTTCTTTCTTTTTTTTTCTTTTGTGTATGTGTTTGTGGAAGTTTTTTGATGCAGTTTCATAAGCTTAAGTCAAAATATACTTCAATTATTTGTGAAACAAAAAAAAATCGTGTTTACTGTTTTTTTTTTTTTTTTCAAGTATTCGTTAAAAATTTTTAATTTCAGGAAAACAGATTTTTAAAATTTAAACAAAAACAGACTTAAAACGAATTATGCAGAAATTAGTAGTTATTTGAATTCAGCTCAGAAACAGCCTTAGAATAAATCTTTAAATCCATAAAAAATTGTATTATTTAAATAATAAAAAAATTAACATTTAAAAAAAAAAATAACAATTTAAAAAAAAAAAATATCACAAAACTGTAGAATAGCTGTAGGCGATATATATGTTAGAATATAGTGCAATTCCTATTATAGTCAAACTTTACTGTTTTTGGGGGAAATGAAAGGTTTTAGGTTTATGTGTCAGTGCATTCGAATGGTAGTTCAAGTCTACAATTTTACGAACAATTTCTAAAACCACACTTGATAATCATTACAAAAAAAAAAAGTGTTACAACTAATAAAAAACATAATAATGACGGCCAGTGAAACAAAAGAATAATAATAAAATATAGACAAGATTCCACAGGTCAATAAAAACGACAAACATTAAAAACAAAGCTAAAAAAGAAGGGACTATTTCTGAAACAACGATTAAAAAGCAACGTTTTGAAGGTTGTAGAAAATTATGAAAACCTACGCGCCATAGAAACAATCCAACGTAAAGTCACAAAAATCATTGTATTTAAAATATTCCGAATTTACAAGAGTAGAGAGGGGTCTATTGATACAAACAGCACCACGTGGTTTATGGTTTTCTCAGTGAGAATGAAAAAACAGAATTTTTCTCACTTGAAAAAACATGAATTTTGTCACATTTATGGTTGTCAACA
>NW_028297446.1:0-18685 GCF_049724085.1 Artemia sp. Qi Xiang Cuo
AACATGACAATGTGATTTAACCAATGAACCAATGAACCAATGAACAATGTGATTTAACCAATGAAACCAATGAACATGACAATGTGATTTATAAAAAATTCTGTTTTGTTGTATTTAGATAAAATAAAGAATTCGAAATTCGCAAAAAATTCAAACTATTGTTTCTTGACTTATTTTTCTATTGAGGTTCCCATGTTATCATTTACGTTCAGTTGTTTTGTAGTTTTCAAACGAATTAGCTAGGAAGAATGCTAAACTTTGTCTGACTACGAAGCGATATAGCAGAATTTTTTCTTCTATAATTCGTTATTTTTATTTAATTTTGTCTTGACCCGGTCTTATTGACTGTTTGATCAATATCAATTAGGTTGACAGAAGAAAAATAATGTCTGTCCCATTTTGGGGTTTGGCAAATCAATACACAACAACTGACGTTTTCAAAAATTTATTTAAAAAACTTTATCCCCAAATGAGGTTTTTTCATAAAAAAATTAATCCATTAAACCAAAAATGAAAAAAAAAAGAGTCAAATAATCTACCAAACATACAACTACCACAAATCAGCATAAATAAACAAATGAAACCCAAAACAAACATAAATCAAAATAAATAACATAGTCAAACTCAAAACGAGCAGAAATTAATGTGAGTAGGGATCTAAACCCCTAAACTTTCCAAAAGCCAGAATATAAATTTTACTTTACTGAAAAAATTCAAATGAATTTACTGAAAAAATGTGCATTGTCAGTTTAATATACATATGCTTATATTTATTCTTTAAAATCTTAATTAATTTTGATTTCTTAAAGTTATAAAAATGAAAACATTTAAAAGAATTTTTTTTCAGTGAGTTACTGAATTTCTGAATATTCTGGCTTTTAGAAAGCATAGGGGTTTTGATTTATCTCCCTTCGTCCCTTTCTCATGCCCTGTAAATTTCAAGCCAAAAAGAGGAGAATTTTAGGTTTTTAGAAATTCGCGTGTCCCTACTTGAAGTAACTGATTTTTATTAATACTTTCTTTATCTTTATATGCTGATCAAAGGGGGCCTTTATTGATCCTGTCTATATGCCCTGTAAGTTTAAGGCAACTGGGAAAGGTTTTTTGGCAGTTTAAGGCGCTTGATATTGATACAACCAAAATTCTAAAATGTTATGTCTTTATTAGGGTCTAGTTCACCCTGTTTCACAAACACTGTAAGTTTCCAGACCATTTGAGACTGAACAAAATTTTGGGGCTCATGAATTGACACAGCCAAAAATTAGTCTCGATCTGTGTAACAGTCATAATCTTATTTTTTTATGTCTTTCGTTTTTTTACTAATTACAGAATTGTTTTTCTTTTCGTAAAGAGAATCAGTTAAGTTTAGTCAAGTTTTTATTCCCAGGTTCTTTACTAAAACTCTACGGATGTAAGTGGTCTCGGGACCTGGAAGCTGAAATCCTAATCAACCCGAGGCCTGATATCCTTTTTTCCGGAAATTTCTGCATTTTTCTTATGCAAATTATTATATTTTTGTATTTTATTTTAGAGCCTTCCCCGAGAAATATTCATGCACACATCCTTCTCACTAAAAAAGTTAAATCACCAACCTGATTTGACTAAATCTACATATGATGGTGGGGGTGCATAATAGAACTTAGAAATTAGCCGAACAAGTATGGTTTATTGCTTCTGCATACAAGACTTAATGATATTGAACCAATGGGATAAAAATTATATTTGGTCAAGAGATTTGAGTGGAATATAATTCAGAAACATTTAAATGGAACTTCAATTTCAAATATAAAGTGAACAAGAGGTTTCCGCACCCTTGCTACTTTATAAACTAGATAACTGAATGACGACCAAATTTTCATTGGCAGTCTGTTGCGATTATCTGGTTTTCAATGACTCCTACAATTTATCATTGCTTTGATCTGCTTTCTGGAATTACTGCTTTCTGGACTAGACATTATACTAGCAAAAACATGGGACCCATAGATTCGCATTCAAAACTATTCCCATATGCAATGACTGCTACCTTGATAATATCGTATCCCCTCCCGAATATGGTTCGATATGGCCCTAGTCAAACAGTTCGTGGTAACGAACTTTAAGTAAGGAGCGACCCGGAGCGTCCCGGGTGATCGTATCGACTCATTGGTCTTAGAAGATCTTGATAGGGCTCATTAAAACGGAAATTAAAAGTTCTAGTGCCCTTTTTAAGTAACCAAAAAATTGGAGGGGAACTAGGTCCCCTTACACGCCCCTTTTATCGCAAAACGGTCCAAACAAAATTTTAAGATAGCCATTTTCTTCAGCTTAGTTGAAAGGCAGGGGCGTAGCTCCAGCATTTTTATTGAGGGGGCAAACAAGTTCCACATCCAGAGAGTCAAGGAGATGGGCTATATAATAGCTTTTTTCAATTTGTTGGGGGGGGCAACTTCCCCCTTGCAAATCCCAAACGACACCACAGTTGAAAGGCCAAATAACTATGCCTTTGGAGATATCTGGGCCCCCCACAGCCCGTGGGGAAAGGTCTTTACGTTACTAAATTTGCCCATTATTCACGTATAGTATTTGTTATTGGTAAGTTTGCATAACTGTGCCAGGGGGGGGGGAGGTTTTTGCGGGGGGGAGTCTCCATGGGTATACTTGTCCAGGGTGAGGGTAGTTTTCCTGCGGTAAATTTTTCAGGTGAAATTTTAAACTAGGGGATTTTTCCAGAAGTCCTCTACGAAAAATCTTCATAGTTATTGCTTTCTTATTGCCGACTCAATTTTACGCGTGGAGATGTTAAGCGTACTTGTCCGAGGTAAATTTTCACCAGGATTGGATTATCTAGAGAATAAATCTGTGAGCAAGAGGGATTTATCCGTGGAGATGTTGCCAGATTTCCTGGCATTACTTGTAAACGATAGGAAATTAAATAAAAAACCAGTTTTTTCAACTGACTGTAAGGAGCAACGTTAAAACTTAAAACGAACAGAAATTATTACGCATATGAGGAGGGTTACTCCTCAACACCTCACTCTTTACACTAAAGTTTGAATTATGTACCAATTCTTTAAAAACGGCTCACGAAACACTGTTCGTTTAATTAGAACAATAAGAAGCTTTTTTTTAAAGTTCTAAAAAACTAGCGTGAAGAGCGAGGTTTTAAGGAGTATCAACCCCCATAATATACGCAATAATTTCCTTTCGTTTTGAGTTTTAATGCTGCTCCTTACTTTCAGTTGAAAAAACTTTTTTTTAAATTTAATTTCTATACAAAACTGTTACTTCCTTTGTTGGCTGGCATGATTTTTTGGCGCCTTTCTCATCATCTTTGGCTTCATAGCGCAAAAAATGTATTTTGAAAAAGAATATCAGTAACTTTATATAGAACTTAGGGCTATATCTTGGCTCCTAGGGGGGAGGACGCAATAGTCACGTTAGTGAGTATGGGTAATAGATCGGTGCAATGCATGTTCTTTTGTTGCTACAGTTCAAAAGAGGCCGTGCAAAATCGTGCTAATAACTAAAGCTCCCCCCCTCAAAAAATTACCAGGGGCTTCTTAAATATTTGAGGGCCACTTAGAGTCATACAGCTTACTCGCATTATCTCCCGATCAAGCATTTAGTAAACACTCATAATACAATCAAGGAATAAACCCCCCTAAGGGGTGAATCTATTAGTGAGCGGTTTGTAAATGGGCGTGTTTCAAATTCGCCTGGTATTTGTACGACTCACCAAGAGTTACAAAACTGAACTCTCATGACATTTAAAACAGTCTTGCATGCGCTGAAATAGCGAAAACAATCCAACAATTTTGGCTTTATAAGATCAGTTTTGTGAGTTGGTTTTTCTTTAATTGTTTTATTTGGTCAACTAATTCTTTTAATTATTTTCTCATGATTTCTTGAATGGAAAAGAAAATAAAAGTTGCCACCTTTTATCTCGATAATCGTACTATAACTAGATTAAATAAACAAACAAGTTTTTTTTAACTGAAAGTAAGGAGCGATATTAAAACTTGAAAGAAACAGAAATTAATCCGTATATTAAAGGGGCTGTCCCCTCCTCGATCCCCGCTCTTTACGCTAAAGTTTGACTCTTTCTCGAAACTCTGCTTAACAAAACAATAAAAATAAAACTAAGCTTAAAGAGCAGAACGCTGAGGAGGGGACAATCCCTTTCATATAAGAAATAATTTATGTTGGTTTAAAATTTTAATTTCACTACTTACTTTCATTTTAAAAAAAAAAAATTCTGAACATTTTTTAATTAATTAATGTATATAATTTTTGATCAAATTACATGAATAATTAAAAAAAAATTTGTGTAATAATTGTACTTTTTTGATTAATAATAATATTATGATTACTTAAGTTTGATTTTTGTTATAGTGGTTAAAGAAGAACTACTGAATCACAAAGGGTGCTTTATTAGAATAACAACCTCTTTTAAAAGTTAAAAAAGAAACTTTAGCGTAAGAACAAGCTATTGAGAAGAGGAAACCCATCTCATATACGTAATTTTTTCTGTTCCTGTTAAGTTTTAATTTTGCTTCTCACTTTAAGTTGAAAAAAAAATTTTTTTGTTTAATTACTGATCGTATTTAAAATAATGTACAGAAATCCAGCTCCTCCTCCCCGGAAAATTTACATCCCTTACAAGAACTTATCTCCATTGAAAGATTCTCCAAGCAATACTCAAATCACTGAAATGAAGGAAAGAAGAGATGTTTAAAAGATACGCGGAAGAATGTATTTTTGTTTTAAGTTTCAATGTTATCTTTTACTTTTAGTTTGAAGTAACTTGCTTTTTATTTTATTTAATAACAACATTGTTTAACATCACACAAAAATCATAGATATTAAGCTAAGTTTAAAAAAAAGAACTTTATTAAACCAAAAATGAACAAAAATAGAATCAAATAATCTATCAAGCATACAACAACCACAAATCAGTATTAATATATAAATGAAACCCCAAAAACATAGAAATTAAAGTAAGTCAAACTCAAAACGAGCAGAAATGAATCTGAGTAGGGTTCTAAACTCTATGATTTCTAAGAGCCAGAATATAATTTGTACTTTACTTAAAAATTTCATTTAAATGTTTTCACTTTTATAAATTTAAGAAATCAAAAATTAATTAAGATTTTATTGAATAAATATAAGCACATGTATATAAAACTGACAATGCACATTTCTTTTCAGTAATTTCATTTGAGTTTTTTTCAGTAAAGTATAAATTATATTCTGGCTCTTAGAAAATAAGGGGGTGGGGGAAGGGGGGGGCTAGGTGAGTCTACATCCTGAGATTCAAGGGGCTTGGGCATATATATATATATATATATATATATATATATATATATATATATATATATATATATATATATATATATATATATATATATATATATATATATATATATATATATATATATATATATATATAAAAAAAAAAAAAAAAAAATATATATATATATATATATATATATATATATATATATATATATATATATATATATATATATATATATATATATATATATATATATATATATATATATATATATATATATATATATATATATATATATAAATATATATATATATATATATATATATATATATATATATATATATATATATATTTACCGCCTGTCTGAATTTCGCTCAGACAAGTTTGCGATATGCCGATATTTCCCGTGATGCGGTGGTTGCTACGGAAGTAAATTTTACGGAAAAGACATTCTGTACGCTGCGCATTGCAAACTGAACGTTATTTTGCGGCAACTTGGAGATGAATATGTAATGAAGGACCGCCGAGCTGGTTTGCAGAGTGATGTTTTCATGGGTGATTTATACGATGCTATCAAGAATGCAGAAAACTCAGCCAATTTCACCTATAGATTTACTATCTGGAAAATTGGCGAAGTGCCTAGAATACCGCAAGATGTGCTGACTTCTCTTTCAATTAGAGTTAACGAGTGCACAGAGAAAATAGAGGGACTAATCGATCAGTGTAAGTTCTACCTTCCGTCAGGCCCTACTGTCTGGCCCCCGCTACCGAAACCAGAAAGACTTGAGAATCCTGTAGTGATAGCGAATGTGCCGGCGGAAAGCCTTGAATCATGTGCCAAACAGAAGGAATTTATCGAAAAGAACGGTGGAAAAGGACATATACGCCAGATCACTCAACGAAAAGGTGGGTTAGTTGCCTTTCTCGATACGGCGGATTCAGCTCAAATCCTCGCAGACATGTTGAAAGAAAATGTCCGTGATGTCAAGGTTTCTTACCGGAAACCAAAGTTTTTAGCGGTGGCAAGATTCGTTCCTCCGGCAACCACAGAGGAAGAAATTATTGCTGCGAACTCCGAAGTTACGGAAGTCCACCGGTTCGGCACCTCTGGCACAGTGAAACTTGTATTTAAAGACTCGTTCGCGCGAGATCAGACAATTAAACGCGGAATATTTGTAGACTACACCCACTTCCGGGTTGAGGCCTATAAAGAGCTCCCCAAGAGATGTTTTAACTGTCAATCTTTCGAGCACCTCTCTAGTGCCTGCAGCAACGCTCCGAAGTGCTCTAAGTGCGCCGGTGCCCACGTCGCATCACGGACGTCCCCATGCACGTCCACCACAGTTAAATGTGCTCTATGCCCAGAAGGCCACAACACCCACCCCTCATACAGCATGAGATGCCCACTAGTTAGAAATGCTATGAAAAAGCCCACTACAACGAAATGACTTCTCTCTCCATCATCTGCCGAAATATCTATGGGCACAATTCAGTCAAACTAGACTACGTTAAAGAACTATGCCGTCAATTTAATGTTGTGTGCTTACAAGAACATTTACTCACCTCCGAAAATTTTGGTCTTTTCGAACAGTTGAATCAAAAAACTGTGTTCATGCATGAAGCAAAAAGGTCCTCAGTCCGTGGTCGACCTAGTGGGGGCACTGCTATCATAACGGACAGTTCGCTTGAATGTCAATAGCTGGAATCGTGTGAGTTCGTCCTCGCTGTAGATTTTCCTGGCCCCGGGGGTTTTGTTCTGATCACGGTTTATCTACCAACAAACCTAAACACCCTCTCTTCCGAAAAACGGTTCTCGGAAGCTTTTGGCCGCCTCTCGCGCTTACTTATTAGGCTGGGCAATCGAAGAGTGCTAGTCTGCGGTGACTTTCAGTGCGACTTAACGAACCCATCAAATAAGCTCTCCGAAATCTTCTTCTCAGTAATCCCAGCTGGGTATGATCTCTGTGAAAAGACTGACACATATACGTACATCCATAAGTCCGGTTCAACGACAAACATTGACCATGTGCTATGTAACTTCTCTCGAGGTGCTCCAGTCACCGTGGACTCTGAGCACACAGTAAGTGATCACCTGGGCTTGTGCTTTAAGGCTAACTTCGTCCCGTGTAGGCCGAATAAGCCCCAAATTTATGCTACCAAGACTGAGTGGAATAAAATAAACGCCGACCAGTATAAACAGACATGTGATGAGATTCTCGGAAAGATAAAAGTTCCCTTTCAGCTCTTGATGCATGGCTCGAGTGATTTGGTAGCACTAGACATTTATTGTACTGAGATTATACATGCAATGAAAACGGCTGAGCAGGCTTCTGTACCCACTCGCCGTTTTAAACCTGGAATCAGCAAGCCTGGCTGGAGTCGCTCTCCTAAATTAAGGCAAGCCAAAGCTCGTGCTAAGTTTTGGCTGAGATTATGGCGCGATTGCGAGAGGCCTAGGTCAGGTGTAGTGTTTGAGCAGTTCCGCAACACGAAAAAAACTTATAATAAGTCTGTAAGTGATCTTAAAGCTGCCGAAGCCGAACTTGCTTCCCAAGAAGCAGCAAATAATCCTGTATATATGTGGAAGTCTTTTAGACAGTCTAAACCAGTGACAAACCCTGCTAGTAACATACCTGAGGAGCAGTGGGTAAAACATTATAGTGAAGTTTTTGGGATTAAACATGCCCAACTAACAACCGAAAGTGATAGTGAGCTCTCACGAGCTTTTGCGTCCCTCTTGAGCCAACGGAACTATTTTACCGTCTCAATAGGCGAAGTGCTCCAGGTTATTAAGCAGCTGAGAAAGGGCAAGGCTCCCGGGCATGACGGAATTGTGACTGAACACCTCCGCTGTGGCTCACCTCTGCTCATTGAGCACTTGACGCTGCTATATCAAATGTGCCTTGATTCTGGTGCAGTCCCTAGGTCGTTTGCCCTAGGTATTGTGTCTAACGTCTTGAAGAAGGGAAAAAATCGTAACCTCTGCTCTAGCTATAGGCCTATAACAGTTTCTAGTACATTAAGCAAAGTGTTAGAGAGACTTCTGTTACCTGAGCTGTTACGAAAGTGTAAAATTGACAATCGACAATTCGGGTTCCGTCGCCACCTCGGTTGTGCATTTGCACATCGCCTTCTTACGCGTATAGTATCGAAAGCTCAGAATCAATCACGGACTCTTTTAATTTGTGCAGTAGATGTGTCCGCGGCGTTCGATTCGGTAATTCATTCAAAGTTAATTTTGAACCTGCTGCACCAAGGTGTGAACCCACATGTAGCGGCCGTCCTATGGCACTGGTATTCGAGTAGCCTTATCCGTGTTAAGTTGAGTAGTGAATTCCTGTCGAAACCGATTAAGCTTCACCGGGGACTGCGTCAAGGGTCGGTTTTAAGCCCTGTACTCTTCAATTCACTAACCTCGTCGGTAACAAAAAAGATTAACGGTGGTTTTAACACTGAATGTATGGATGTGAGCCTACTGTGCTACGCAGACGACATATTACTGGTGAGCACATCGCTTTGTAACCTTCAAGCTAATATCGATCTCCTAAGTCGAGGTTATACTAATATTGGTCTGGTTATTAACCCTGCTAAAACAGAATTTCTTGTATTTGAACCCCCGCGTGCGCCGTCTGAAGTTGCCCGTCGCGAGGCTACCCGTGTTACCGTTGCAGGGCAAGTAGTACTTCCAAGCCGCAAGTTGAAGTACCTAGGTATCACATATGGAAGCGACCTCAGAAGCTCGCGTGCTCGTTTTGTTGACCAGGTTCTGTCGGGTTTTCGGTCTGGGTATGCTAGACTTGCAGCCCTGAAGTTTAAATTTAATAAGCATATCCTTGCTAGGTTGTATCGTGCCGTCGCTCTTCCCTTTGCTCACTACATCTCACCCGTTTGGCATTGGCTATCGAATTCGGATATGTTGCGAATCCGTTCAGGCTTTTGCAAATATTTAAAGTTTCTGCTTGGTCTGCCACTTTACCTCCGTAACACTGGTCTGCTAGAAAAGTATCATATACCTGATCCTGTTGAGTTCATGCCGAATTTTGAAAAACAAGCTCTCGTGAAACACAGGGCACTATTATTTGATTTCCCAGCGACTTTCTTGCTTGATAGTTGAAGTGTGATTTGTTTGTATTTAGTAGATTATTATGTTCGGTTGATTTGTGTTCGTTTTTATTTTCTCTTTTCTTTTGTTTTGCTCCGCTTCTTCATGCTTCTTTTTTATAGCGGGTTTGTAATAAATTATTATATATTATATATATATATATATATATATATATATATATATATATATATATATATATATATATATATATATATATATATAATTGAAGTAAGTATAAATTAATATAAGTAAATTGCTGAGCCTTTTTGTTTATTGTAACCTCCCCTTCCAGAAAACAAATCCCGGATAGACTTTTTATTACGGACCTTTTGTAAATAAATAAAAAAAAAACAAGTTTTTTAAACTTAAAGTAAGGAGTGACATTAAAACTTAAAACGAACAGAAATTATTTCTTATATGAAAGCGGCTGTCCCGTCTTCAACGCCTCGCTCTTTACGCTAAAGTTTTTCATTGTTTAAAAAAAAGAGTTGTGAGAAAGTCAAACTTTAGCGTAAAGAACGAGGTGTTGAGGAGGGGACAGCCCCTTTCCTATACAGAATATTTTCTGTTAGTTTTAAGTTTTAATGTCACTCTATACTTTCAGTTAAAAAAAAAATAGTTTTTTTATTTAATTTTTGAACGTTTTTGAATAAATGCAGGTTTTGTTCTTGGCTCACCGTTCATGAATAATTAAAACAAAATTTTCATATTAATTTACTTTTATTTAGTTAAATTGCTTTCTCAAAACTTGTTTAATTTTATTTACGAACGTTTTTATACTTACTATAATATACGTAACTTACGAATTAACTTACTGAACGAACTTCTCTGTTCATATATTTTTAATACGTATATTAGGGGGTTCGCGCCCTATTCAATACCTTGCTCTTTAAGCGAAATTTCGATTTTTGTTCCAATACTTTAAAAATGACCGCTTAATCACAAAGGCCGTTAATTAGAATAAATAGCTCGTATGAAAGTACTAAAAAATCTTTGGCTTAAAGAGAGAGATATTGACTAGGGGGTGAACCCAATCATATATGTAATATTTTCTGTTCGTTTAAAGTTTTGATGTTGCTGCTGTTGCAGTTGAAAAACTTGTTTTTTTTACATTTAATTTCTGATCTTTTTTTAAATAATGCTGGGAAGTCTGGCGCCCCCTTCATAGGAATGTCCCTTCCCCCATGAAAACTTCCATCATGGAAAGGTCCTCCCACCTAACCCCCACCCCCACCCACAACCACGAAAAAAATACCCAGAAAACCTCAGTATAATTACCAAAAACCAAAACAACAAGTTAAAATTGGGTAAAGTTCCTAGCTTTAAGCCCTCCTCCCCGGAACTTCGGGGGATTAAGTCATCCTAAAAGCCATACTTATAACATTTTCGAACCTGCTGAACAAAATGGCTATCTCAAAATTTTGATCAGGTGACTTTGGGAAAAAATGAGTGTCGGAGGGGGCCTAGTTGCCCTCCATTTTTTTGTCACTTAAAAAGGGCACTAGAACCTTTAATTTCCATTCCAATGAGCCCTCCCACGATATTCAAAGACCCCTGGGTCGATATGATCACCCCTGAAAAAAAAATAAACACGCATCCGTGATCTGTCTTCTGGCAAAAAAAATGCAAAATTCCACATTTTTGTAGATAGGAGCTTGAAACCTATACAGTAGTGTTTTCTGATGCGCAGAATATGATGGTGTGATTTTCATTAAGGTTCTATAATTTTTAGGTGATCTTTCTTCATTTTTTTGAAAATCAGCCAAATTTTCTCAAGCGCCTAACTTTTGATGGGTATGATTAAACTTGATGGAACTTATATATTTGAAATCAGCATTAAAATCTGATTCTTATGATGTATCTATCTGTATCAAAATACCGTTTTCTAGAGTTTCGGTTACCATTGAGCCGGGTCGCTCCTTACTTACAGTTCGTTACGACGAACTGTTTGATAGAGTTTTGAGAAAGTCAAACTTTAGCGTAAAGAGCGAGGTGTTAAGGAGGTGTCAGCCCCTTTTCATATAAGGAATAATTTCTGTTCGTTTTAACATCGTTCCTTACTTTCAATTAAAAAAAATTGTTTTTTTGTTTAATTTTTGAACGTTTTTGAATAAATGCAGTTTTTGATCTTGGCTCACCGTACATGAAAAATTAAAAGAAAATTTGTATATTAATTTACTTTTATTTGGTTAATTGGCTTTCTCGAAACTTGTTTAATTTTATTTACGAACTTTTTTATTAGTAATAAATATACGTAACTTACGAATTAACTTACGTTACGAACTTCTATATTCATATATATTTAATACGTATATTAGGGGGTTCGCTCCCTAGTCAATACCTTTCTCTTTCAGCTCAAGTTCCTATTTTGTTCCAATTCTTTAAAAATGACAGCTTAATTAAAAAGGCCGTTAATTAGAATAAATAGCTCCTACGAGAGTACTAAAAAATCTTTGGCTTAAAGAGTGAGGTATTGACTAGGGGGTGACCCCAATCATATATGTGATATATTCTGTTCGTTTAAAGTTAGATGTTGCTGCTATTGCAGCTGAAAAACTTGTTTTCTTATATTTAATTTCTGATCTTTTTTTTAAATAATGCTGGGAAGTCCGGCGTCCCCTTCATAGCTATATCCCTTCCCCCGTGAAAACTTTCTTCATGGAAAGATCCTCCCACATACACCCCGACCAACCCCCCCTACCAGAAAAAATTTCCCCTGAAAATGTCTGTATACTTCCCAATAACCAATACTATATGTTAACATTGGGTAAAGTTCATAACTTTCAGCCCTCCCCCCGGGAACTTTTGGGGTATTAAGTCATCCTAAAAGACATACCTACAATATTTTCGTACATCCTGAACAAAATGGCTATCTCAAAATTTTGATCAAGTGACTTTTGGAAAAAAATGAGCGTGGGAGGGGGCCTAGGTACCCCCCAATTTTTTTGGTCACTTAAAAAGGGCACTAGAACTTTTAATTTCAATTCCAATTAGCTCTCCCACTTTTTTCTAGGACCACGGGGTCGATACGATCGCCCCTGAAAAATATAAACACGCACCCGTGACCAGGCACGTACGCAGGAATTTGTTTCGGGGGGGGGGAGGTAATTTGTTTCGGGGGGGGGGATCCTTCAAACCCAATATTATGTGAGAAAAATAATAAAATTATGGGAAAATGAGAAAAAGAGTTAGATGTAAAGGGGGCTCGGGCCTGAATGCCCCCCCCCCAGCGTACGGCCTGGCCCCGGTTAGTTCTTCTTGAAAAAAATCCAAATTAAACATGTTTGTAGTAAATTTATTGAAAACTCCACCGTAGGGTTATATGATAAGGTGAATATGATGGTGTGATTTTAGTTAAGGTTCTATAACTCTTGGGGGGGTCTTGCCCCTTTTTTCGAAAATCAGCCAAATTTTATCAGGCGCGTAACTTTTGATGGGTAAGATTAAACTTGGTGAAAGTTATATATTTGAAATCAGCATTAAAATCCAATTCTTTTGATGTATCTATTTGTATCAAAATACCATCTTTTAGAGTTTCGATTACCATTGAGCCGGGTCGCTCCTTACTTACAGTTCCTTACCACGAACTGTTTGTTTAAATGAAAAACAAGTGTTTTTAACTGAAAGTAAGGACCAACATTATTACTTAAAACGTACAGAAATTATTACCTATTTCAGGGGGGTTACTCCTCCAAAACACCTCTTTTTACGCTAAAGTTTCTCAGCACTTTCAAAACAAGCTTCTTGTTCTAGTTAATTAATTGCCGTATCGAAATCTCAAAGCCGGTATTGATAAACAGGTTTCCGCGGCATAGTGAGATATTGATCACTCCGCGACATAGATTTAAATGTTAGTTTTTTGGGGTTTAGGTGTGTTAAAAGGTAGCTCTGTTACGTTAGGCTCGATTAGTTTAAGTATTTAATATATGATAAGCTTAAACCCCACCCCCCGCAGGTGGACAGATATGGACGAAATTTGTTCATCAGCTATGTATGTGTCCCGTATTTGAAAATAGCACCAAAGCTTATATGCATCTCCGCCGACATTTGGCACAAGTAGTATGTTTAGGAACTTTGTTCCGACCATTGAAGCCATTCCTGTCTCTTCTGCTATATTTGTCATTAATACTTGGTCACCTCAAACAGGCACGTACGCAGGAATTTGTTTTGGGGGGGGGGCAATTTGTTTCGGGGAGGAGGGGGGCAATTTGTTTTTTGGGGGGGCCAAATCCTTCAAACCTATTATTCTGTGAGAAAAATCAGAAAATTATGGGAAAATGAAAAAAATGTGAGATTTCGGGGGGGGGGCGGGCCCGGTGCCCCCCCCCCCCTGCGTACGTCCCTGAACTCAACCTAAGTGGGTATTCTTCAGTCTATGTACTCCGTCTAGATAATTTCTTTTTTGCTTATCAATAGTAGGCTATTGATCATTATTATGACTCAGTTTTTTCCTTCTGCGTCTTGTTTTTATCACATGACACCGCTTTTGTTATTCAGAAGCTAGCACCTTCTCTTTCACGAGCTATACCGATACCGTCCTCATATTACATGGCATCACAATCGCGACTTACTTTTACGCGACTACATTTATGACGGTATGTTAATGAGATCTTACTGTACAAAAATGGGGCGGTTATCTTTTGATGATTACAAACGGGTTTAGAAGGCGGTCCTTATCTTAACCAAGCAAAGTTTGCATAAATAGCAGGGTTTCAATTTTCAAGCTGTCACCTGATTGTAAAAGACAAAATCGCAAAAAAAGGTAAAAAGTGGACAGATTTGAAGAATTTTATTCGCTCTCAGCATTAGCCTTTAGTCAAGTCGAGGAAAGACTAGTAATTTAAAAAGGAAACAAGAATAAATTCAAAAAAACGTAAGGACGATTGATAAAACAATTACAAGAAAGAATACGCATATTTAGGGTAAACTATTTGAAAATTCATATGTTATGCAATTTTTGATTGTTTACGCGGGATTTGTCATTAGGAAAGGGAAAAATGTTCTATCCTGGTTGTGTCACAAAAGAGCACGGGTCTAAATGTGAAAATTTTGTGGATGCTGAGGGGTATTTCGAACTAAATAAAAAACCACGAGGTTTTCTATTCAATTCACTAGGTTTTTTATTTTATTCAAGCCTACCTAATTTTGATCAAAAGTCTTTGGAAAAAGGGTAGCAAAAAGGGCTTGGGAGGGAAACGTGTTGGCATCAATCCTTTTGACTCTTATAAATAACACTAAAATTTTCAATTTTCAGCTGAATGAGCACCTCAAAAAGTTTCTACGGCAACTCCTTCCATGCCTAAAATATTAATGAGATATTGAATTTTATAATTTAAATGCTTTCATGCTAAGATATGCGCAAAGTTCTTCCAAGAAAGAGCCAGCTTGTTAAACCAGAGAATTTGATGGTCATAATAATTGAATATATAGCACATATTTAGTTAGTTTGCAATAATCACTAGAAACACGTCAGTGTTTTAAATACGTACGATTTTAATGTAAATACACCTACAAGCGAATCTTTAGGAACAACGGATTTGCCTTAGAAATTACATAGCATCTTGGCCTGTGAAATTGGATTAGGTATACAGGCAAGTTTAAATAAAATTAAGCTACATTGAATTTGGGTTAAAATAAATTAGTTCAGTTTAAAATTACACACAACATTAAGGTATGCACCGGACTTACGTTTTTTTTTGCAGAATTTTGAAGACAATGGAAGTTTCTGTAATTTTTAAAGTCACCAGGTGAGGGTATTCTTTTATTTTTTATTACCGTATTTATAAAATTCCTCTCCAGCGTCATGTCCTCTTGGAAGCGTGAATATTTATAATATTCTAATTAAGAGCATAAATGTCTGTATAAATCATATTTAAGATTGGCAGTAAGCAATGATTAATTGCGCAAGGATCACTTGTTAACTTAAAATTGATTGCTACTTATATCCCTATTTTAATTTCATTTACTTGACGGAATTCGCATCCTTTTTGAGCCCTTATTCAAAACGCAAAGCTATCCCTTTCTTTTCTTTGGTATATGGCGAATTCCACAGCAATATTTGCAATATTAGAGAGGTTTGAACTTTTGACGATTATATGTGCAAAAATTAATGTTTTCATACAACTTGTTAAACTAGATTTATAATACATAGGCTATATGGTTCAACTTCTACCAAATTTTCCGGAATTTCTCTGTTTACTTGCCAACTTGCCTACACGCCCAGAGGCAAGCTCATATCACTTTTGACACATCCAATTTCAAATCAAATGAACCCCATCTGAAGTTTATACGATCATCCATTCCATAAAAATCTTATATTTTAGGGCATGACTTACAACCAGATCCCCAGGGCACTGGGGGATTGTCTCAATCCTAGGGCTATTGTTATATGTTCTTTGAACTATTTTGTAAAACTCGCTATCTCTCAATTTTTTTTTATCAGACTCGTTTGGTGAAGAGAGGTGGTCGGGCAAGGGTAGGGGCTAGCTACCTTCTGTCATATTTAACTTTTAAAACGGAACTAGAAATTCGAGCTTCTGACCAAATGAGCCTCCTCTAAACGCTATACAACCATCCTTTCCATAATAAATTAAATAGCCCCGGGACTTAACTTAAATCTATTACCCCAGGCTAGGGTTTTGTTTCAACCCCAAAAGTGTTGTTGATTGATATTTCGACTAATTTAAAGAAAATGACTATCTCAGTATTTTTATTAGATACATTTCAGGAGACTACAACGTGTGAGTGTGGGTAGGGGTGGATGGGTAGCTGCCCTCCAATCAGTTTGTCTCTTAAAAAGGGTACTTGAACTTCTGATTACCAATGCAATGAGCTCCCTCTGAAGTTTATATTTGCTTTCTATAAGAACCTTATATGAACCAGTGTATAACTTACAATCCTTGTCCCTGAGGGCTGGAGGGATTTGTCATCCTCTAAAAAATAATTTACGGAACTTCCAACTACTTTGAACAAAATGGCTATCTCAAAACTTTTATTGGAAGTTTTGGGGAGATGATGGTGTTGGGGGCATTTGCCCTTTGATCACTTTTGAATAATAAAAAGGGCACTAGTCCTCTCAATTTCTAATTGAATGAGCGTTTTTGAAGTTTCTACGTGAACGCTTTCTATAAAAACCATATATGCCCAAGAGCAAAACTTACAGCCCATGTCTTGAGGACTGTTGACATCTTCTAATACATAATTTCCAGACCTTTCGACTACATTGAAAAAAATGGCTATATCAAAATTTTAATCGTAAGTGTTCTGGGAAATGATGGACATGGTCGGGGGACATTGCCTTCTGATCACTTTATAATATGAAAATGGGGACTAGCTCTCTCAATTTCCAATTGAAGTAGCCCTTTTTGAAGCTTTTACGAAAAATATTTCTATAAAGACATTATATGCCCCCGGGGTATAGCTTACAACCTTGATCTTGAGGGCTGTAGGTGGTTTTCATCCTCAAAGACATAATATTCTGACTTCAACTATTTTGAACAAAATGGCCATCTCAAAGTTTTGATCAGATATGTTCGAGGAAATGGTGGGCGTGAAAGGCGGGTTAGTTTCCCTCCAATCACTTTTGACTATTAATAACAGCACTAGCCCTTTCAATTTCCAATCGAATGATCCCTATTTGAAGTTTCTAAGACAACTACTTTGATACGAAGTGCCCTGGTCTAAGATATAAAAAAAAAGAAAAAAATACATTGTGCCAACATCGTTCTTTACTTAGGCAGCGCTATTGCACTATCTATGATTAGATCTCCCGACAAAAAGTTTACAATTTTAAATTTTTATATTTGTGCCTAATAAGCATCAAAGCATGCTATATATTAAACCTTAAAATAAAAGCAAATGGGTGAAAACGGTAAAAACGGAAAAAAATGAATATAAAATGTCATAATAAAAACTAAAGGTGTTTCTTCATAAAAACTTTCTTTTTCTGTCTCTCTGAAATGAAGCCATAGTTTTTGAGATTTTTGTGAAAACGTTTGCTAAAAAGCTACAATTGTATTGCACATATGTTATCTCAAACTGCTAAAAAAAACTAAGCAACGAGTGATTGCTTCTTGACGGTGAAGACAACTCTAGGGCCCGTGCAGCTAAGCAGCGGAAGCTTTACTTACTTTTATAATTGAATTGTATTTTCAGGCACTCAGTCATGATTGGACTTCAATCTTGGATTATTTGGATGTGCGTATCAATCAATCTTGAACTCTTTAATATCAACCTAATTTATAATCTCTCTTGACAGCTTTAATATCAACCTAATTTCTAATCTTCTCTCTTGACAGTTTTCCTCAAAGTTTTCTTGTTGTAGCTTTCTTAAAGTGCATTCCACAAAAGTTTATCAATATTTGATTTAGTAAAGTTATAAAAGTGAAAATGATTTATTAAAGTTATAAAATGCAAGATGTGGCAAGCTTCATCTTTTGGAGTTTTTGGAGGCGCGTATTAATCTTGCACTCTTTAATCTTAACCTAACCTATAATCTTCTCTCTTGACTTTTTTCCTCGAAGTTTTCTTGTTGGAATGATTACTTATTCATCAGGTTTGAAAATACTTCTGGAAATTTTCTCATCAAGACCTTTAGCATATGGAAAAGTGTCTAAAAACCAAAGCATAAGCTAATACCTTCAATATTTTTCTGTATGATTTAGGACAACAGACTAGGTTTAAGACTGATGCGGCCATATAAGCTATATGCCAGTGCAATGTTTTCTTTTATTGGCTTCACCGGGTATTATGAGCCAACTGCTGGTGAAAAATTGGCACAAAAAAGTAGTGGCTATACCACAAATTCATTAACCTTTCGTATATAGCCTATGGCTAAAACTGGTATTATCAGGGTAGGGAGAGAGTTGGAACCCAACTTCAAAACTGTGTAACAATTTAGATATTGAATACCACATAGTTGGAAAGAATATTTAATGGGGAAACAGACAGGCCTGGATTTACCAATTTGCCCACCTGGCCCGGGTCTTGGGACGCACAATGGTAAATTACCACTAAGTGATTTTTTCCTTGTAACAATTTTACTCCACCGTTCCTGGGACGGCAGAGTACTGGTGCACTCCGCCGTCGCGCTATCTATTCAAAGAAAGGGGGTTTTAAAGCAACACAAAAATCTGTGGCCATTTATAAACAAATTTGGGGATATGATGGACGTGGTCGTTGGACATTCGCCCTCCGATCATTTTAGACTATAAAACTCCTTTGAAACGAAGTGCCCAGGTGTAAGATAAAAAAAAAACATAGTGCCAAAATCGGCCTTTACTTAGGCAGCGATATTGTACTGCCAATGA
>NW_028297447.1:0-18573 GCF_049724085.1 Artemia sp. Qi Xiang Cuo
ACAACACTTTCTATAAGAACCTTATTTGTCCCAAGGGTATAACTGACAACCCTTGCCCTGAGGGGTATGGGGGGTTTGTCATTCTCAAAGACATTCTCGCCCTGAGGGTTGCGGGGGAGTGTCCTCCTCAAAAACATATTTTCTATCTGGAAATCATTTATGCTGAACAAAATGGCTATCTCAAAATGTTGATTGGATGTGTTTGGGGATATGATGGGCGTGGGGGGGGGGGGGGTTAGTTGCCCTCCAATCACTTTTGACAATTAAAAGGGCACTAACCCTTTTAATTTCCAGTTGAATGAGCCTGTTTTGAATTTCTACGACAACGCCTTCTATATAAACCTTATATGCCCCTAGGGAATAACTTAAAACCCTTGCCCTGAGGGCTGTGGGGGAGTGTCCTCCGCAAAATTTATTTTATATCAGGAAATCAACTACGCTGAACAAAATAGATATCTCAAAATTTTGATTGGATGTGTTTGGGGGAATGATTGGCGGGGGGGGGCTAGTTGCCCTTAAATCACACATCAAAATACACTAATAAGAACTAGATAAAGAATTTTCTATCCAATTACTCCCAGAAATTCTCTCAAACTGAAAATGCTAAAATACTTAAAATTACAGCCATACTTAAAATAATTGAAATGGCCAATGCTCTTTCCAACGTAGTTGAGAGTTAAGGAAATCAGGTCTTCAAGGATGATACCCCTCCCCCAGAGCCCTCAGGGTAAGGGTTGTAAATTATGCCCTGGGAACATACAAGGTTTTTACAGATAGCGGTGTTGTAGAAACTCAAAAAAGGGCTCATTCAATTGGAAATTGAGAGAGCTAGTGCCCTTTTTAATAGTCAAAAGTGATTGGAGGGCACCTAACCTCCTATCACGCCAACCATTTTCCCAAACACATCCAATAATGGTTTTGAGACAGCCATTTTTTCAACTTAGTTGAAAGTTCTCGATGACAACTCCCTCCCCCCCCCCCCGCCGTGAAAACCCTCAGGGAAAGGGTTGTAAGTTATGCCCGGGGGCATATAAGGTTTCTATAGAAAGCGTTGTCGAAGAAACTTCAAAAAGGGCTCATTTGATTAGAAATTGAAAGGCCTAGTGCCCTTTTGAATAGTTAAAAGTGATTGGAGGGCAGCAGACCTCCTCTCACGCCCTATATTTTCCAAAACACATCAAATTATAATTTTGAGACAGCCATTTTGTTGAACGTAGTTGAAAGTTCCGGAAATTATGTCTTTGAGAATGACAAACCCCCCATACCCCTCAGGGCAAGGGTTGTCAGTTATACCCTTGGGACAAATAAGGTTCTTATAGAAAGTGTTGTCGTAGAACCTTCAAAAAGAGCTGATTAAATTAGAAATTGAAAGGGCTAGTGCCCTTTTTAATAGTCAAAAGTGATTAGAGCGCAACTAACCCCACTTTCACGTCCACCATTTACCCAAAGACATACAATTAAAACTTTGAGATATCCATTTTGTTCAATGCAGTGGAAAGCCTTGGAAAGCAGATCGCTGAGGATGATACCCCCCCCCCCTGACACCCCTCAGGCAAGGGTTGTAAGTTATGCCCTTGGGGCATATATAGTTTTTATAGAAAGCGTTATCGTAGAAACTTCAAAGAGTGCTCATTTTATTGGATATTTAAAGGGCTAGTGCCCTTTTTAATACTAGAAAGTGATTCGAGGGCAACTAACCCCCCTCTCATTCCCACCATTTCCCCAAACACATCCAATCAAAATTTTGAGATAGCTATTTTCTTCAACGTAACTGAGGGTTAGTTAAATTAGGTCTCTAAGGAGAAGAACCCCCCCCCCCTCACAGCCCAGAAGGTAAGGATTCTAAATTATGCACTGGGGGAATATAAGGTTTTTACAGAGAGCAATGTTGTAGAAATTTATAAAGGGCTCATTCGATTGGAAATTGAGAAAGCCAGTGCCCTTTTTAATAGTCAAAAGTTATTGAAAGGCAACAAACCCCCTCTCACGCCCACCATTTCCCCAAACACATCCAATCAAAATTTTGAGATAACCATTTTGTTCAAAGTAGTTGAAAGTTCTGAAACGTTCTGGAAAGTTTCCGGTTGAAAGTTTGTTCAACATAGTTGAAAGTTATGTCTTTGATGATGACACCCCCTCCCCCCCCACAACCCTCAGGGCATGGGTTTTAAGTTATACCCTGGGGGCATATAAGGGTTTTATAGAAAGTTTCGTTGTAGAAACTTCAAATAGGGCTCATTCGATTGAAAATTGAAAGGGCTAGTCCCATTTTTATTAGTTGAAAGGGATTGGAGGGTAACTAACCCCCTCTCACGCCCACCATTTTCCCGAACATATTCAATCAAAATTTTGAGATAACCATTTTGTTCAACGTAGCTCAAAGGTTCAGAAATTAGGTCTTTGAGGATGACAAACCCCCACAGCTCCCAGGGTAGAGACTGTAAGTTATTCCCTGGGGGTATATAGGGTTTTTATAGAAAGTGTTGTCGTAGAAACTTCAAAAAGGGCTCATTCAATTGGGACTTGAGAGGGCAAGTGTCCTTATTAATAGTCAAAAATGATTGGAGGGCGAATGCCCCCCCCTCCCCGAAGCTCATCATTTCCCCAAACACTTCCGATCCACATTCTGATGTAGTCATTTTGTTGAACGTTTTATAATGGGTCTGGAGATTATGTTTTCAAGTATGAAACCCCCCTCACAACCTAGAGGGTTGTGGGGGAAATAACCTCCTCCTACAAAGGCAACCTAAGGTTATAAGCTATTCCTCGGGGGCATATAAGGTTTTTATAGAATGTGTTGTCGTAGAAACTTCAAAAAGCGCTCTTTCAATTGGGAATTGAGCTGGCTACTGCAATTATTAATAGTCAACAGCGATCGGAGGGCGAAGGGCCCACCAAAGCCCATCATTTCCCCAAACACCTCCGATCTACATTTTGATATAGCCATTTTGTTGAACGTAGTTGAAGGGTCCTAAAATTATATTTTTGAGTATGACAACCACCCACAGCCCTCAGGGCTAAGATTGTAAATTATGCCCTGGGGGGCTTATAATGGTTTTATAGAAAGCGTTGTCGTAAAAACTTCAAAAAGGCGTCATCGGATTGGAAATTGAGAGGGCTATTGTCCTTTTAAATAGTTGAAAGTTATCGGAGGGAGAATCACCTCTGCCCCATGCTCATCGTTTCCCCAAATATTTTCAATCAACATTTTGATATGGCCATTTTGTCCAACGTGGTTTAAATGTCTGGAAATTATATCTTTGAGAATAACAGCACTCCTCCATAGCCCTCAGGACAAAGGTCGTAAGTTATGACCTTGGGGCATATAAGGGTTCTACAGGAAGCTTATCGTAGAAGCTTCATAAAGGGCTCGTTCGATTGGGAATTCAGAGAACTAGTGTCTTTTTTATTAGTTGAAAGTGCCCCATGCCCATCATTGGGCTCATTGGATTCGTAATCAGACGCTCTAGTGCTTTTTTAAGAGTAAAAATGATTGGAGGGCAGCTGCCCCCTCCCCTAAACACGTCTTATTGTCTCGAAATGCGTCTATTAGAAATTTTGAGATAACCATTCTATTGAAAATAGTCTAAATATCATATAAAGAGGGTTTTTGGGTTGAAACAAACCCCAGAGATTAGGGCAAGGTTCTAAGTTAATCCCAAGGGATATTCAAAGTTTTAATGGAAGGGATGGTTGTTTAGCTTCAGTAGAGGTTTAGTCTGTTTCCTGGAAAACACTATATCAATATAAAATGAACAGAAAGTAATAAAAAAAATTTCTACGAAATATATTTTTCAAAAAAAAGAAGTAAAGAACTCCCTTAAACCAAAAATGAACAAAAATAGAATCAAATAATCTATAAAGCATACAACTACCACAAGTCACTATCAATAAATAAATGAAACCCAAAACAAACAGAAATTAAAATAAATAACAGAGTCAAACTCAAAACGAGCAGAAATTAATATGAGTAGAGTTCTAAACCCCATGCTTTCTAAAAGCCAGAATATAATTTGTACTTTACTGAAAAAATTCTTTTAAATATTTTCACTTTTATAGCTTTAAGAGATCAAAAATTAATTCAGATTTTAAATAATAAATACGTATATTAAACTGACAATGCATATTTTTTTCAGTAAATTCATTTGAATGTTTTCAGTAAATTACAAATTATATTCTGGCTTTTAGAAAGGGTGGGGTTCAGAACCCTACTCGTTTTAATTTCTGCTCGTTTTGAGTTTGACTCTGATATTTATTTTAATTCTGTTTGTTTTGGGTTTCACTTATTTATTTATATTGGTTTGTGGTAGTTTTATGCTTGGCAGATTACTTGATTCTATTTTAGCTCATTTTTGATTAAATGGAGTTTTTAGCTTTTAAAAAAAAAAACTTTTTTGTGGAAAAAGTTTTTATTTATGTATAAATATTTAAAATGCCGTACCAATATTTTACCAGATTATCTATCAAGAAACCCAGAGGGAGACAAAAATGTAATAATCGCCATAAATAGCAGCCTTATTGAGACGAATATATTGTAAATTAAAAATATCGCTAAATAAAGACAAAGATGAATTTTGTGCAGCCATGAAATCCTTTTTATTAAACAGAAAAGAACTTCCAGAAAACTTCAAACACTTTCTGAAAGAGCTGGATAATTTTTATTTAGAGCAAAAATCTTTTAACAAGATATTATAGAGCGCCCCAGGAGTATAGAAAAAATGAATTAACAATTATGTCATACGCAATAAGCGGATACCACACGGGAAAAACAAAGGCGATTGGGTGAATAAAGGGATATTTTTATTTTCCAAAAATGTACTCCAAGGTAAAAACCTTCATACAAGGCTGTCATGAATGTACCAATCAAAAATAGCCACCAAAGATGCCTAGGGCCGAATTAGATCAATACCCTATCCCATCAGGGATTGAATAATTAATTTTCGTAGACATATGGGGCACAGGAGGAGGTTTACCAGTTTCCAGGAAAGGGAATCGCTGTGTGTTATCAATAGTAGATCATTTTAATTCATATATGTACCCTTTTCCAATTAAAGATTAAAAAGCGGGTAATATAGCAAATGTTCTAGTAGACTTCCTATTTTTAGAACATGGAATTTTCCCCAAAACCCTAACCATCGAAAATAGCCCATGTTTTAGAGCAAGAATATAAGACGAAATAACGGAGTATTTGGGTATACAACGCTGGTATATCTCTGCGTACGTGGCGTCTGAAAACAGGAAAATTGAACGAAAACATAGAGAACTTGCTTGTATGCTAAGCATACACACAAAACAGGAGCCTGAAAACTAGGATGACCATTTATTTTTTCTAGTCTTTGCAAATAACACGGCATATTCACCTTTTTAAGGGAAAAACCATTTTTTCCAACATTTAGGGGATCCAAGGATTTGCATGGATGCGATAGAAAATGATATAACATATTACAGTCTAGGTCAATATAAATAGAAAATGATTTTACGTATGAAAAAAGCTATGGACCAAGTAAAGGAAAATTTGGAAGATGCAAAGGCAATAAAAATAGAAAAATACGAGAAAAGTAAAAATAAAACAACATATGCCCTAGGACATTTGGTTTATGTACAGAAAACCAGCCTAGAAGGAACAAAAAAGTTAGAACCAAAATGGGACAAATCTTTTAGAATAACAAAGCAACTACCAAATAACTTAACATGTGTTTTAAAACACTGGAGGAGACAGACTGAAGAGATAGTACAGCATAACCGGATAAAAAAAGGATTTTTTTGAAAACCATCGAAATCTGAACCTATTTCGTCAGACAAATAGAAAACTGAAGCAATTGCACCCGTCTATATAAGGAGACCATGTCAATTTTACGCCCTTTTTAACCACCAAACTAGTTGGGAATAATTGGAAGAATATCTGGCCCGGCCCTGGCTCCAATCTTTCCACCACAAACAAGAGAAAATGAGTAAGGTCCAATGACAATCTGATGGTAGTGACGAAAGTGACGAAAGATAATTCCAAAGACAACCTAGCGGTTCAAGAGAAAATAAACAAGAGGATAAATCTAAAGAAACAGAAAAATATGGAAGAGATACAAGATTTTTCCAAATTTCGTGCACTAGAATCACCCGCAGTCCTAGCACAGAAATGGCTAGCTGAACAAACACCAAATACAAGGAGACAGCTGACAGCCTGTGATGCCGACGAGTTTTCTAAAGATTAATTAAAAAAACTTTCCTAAAAATAAGTTTTTAAAAGAAAATTAAAGGCCATTTTAAACTTAAGCTCACCAGATAGAAATACCTGTTAAAATTCAAACTCAAAACGACCATAAATTACTATTAAAGAATAAATGAAACCCAAAACGAACAGAAATTAAATAAACAATCATAGCAAAAAAACATACAAAAAGTAATAATATAAATGAATAAACAAATCTTAAAGCGAGTAATGCTTGGATTGAATATGAAAATCAAGCTTAAAACAAAACAAATATTTTGCTATTAAAGTATAAATGAAACTTAAAACGAACAGAAATTAAATAAACAATCAATACGAACAAACATACAATATATATTAATGTAAATGAATAAATAAATCTTAAACGAGTGAAACTCAAATTGAATATGCAAATCAAGTTTGAATCGAATAAAAATAACTACAAACAAGAGTTTGGGTATCGTCTCACTGCAGAAGCCTAAAACCTACAGCGTCATTGGCGCTTTACTGAACACAATTCTTTGAAATATTTTCACTTTTGTAACATTAAGAAATCAAAAATTAATTAAGATTTTAGGGAATAAATATCAGCGTATGTATATTAAATTGACAATACACATTTTTTTCAGTAAACTCATTTGAATTTTTTTTTCAGTAAAGTACAAATTATGTTCTAGCTTTTAGAAAGCATAGGGGTTTTGAACCCTACTCACATTAATTTATGCTCGTTTTGAATTTCACTCTAATATTTATTTTAATTTTTGTTCGTTTTGGGTTTCATTTATTTATTGATACTGCTTTGGGGTAGTTGTATGCTTGGTAGATTATATGATAGTCCGGACGCCAAGTGTTGAAAATGTAAACCATACCACGACGGAATGGGGCTGCTACGAGAATTAGCTTACCCTCCACCCCCTAAATTGACCATGCGGATTCAAAAATACCAATGGCAATTGCTTGCGAGTGGTGGAACACTCCAAAACTTGACATTTTATTATATTTTGGTGTTTCATGCAAAAAAATGCATGTTCCACAAAGTTTGATGTACAGTTTTCCGCTCAAGTAGAAATAACTAGAAGCCACAGAATGTTTTCATAATAAACTAACACGATTAGTTCCAAAAAAATGGCAAAGTTAAAAAAATTGGCAAAACTATATGAGTCTTGAACAGTTTTGGAAAGTATAAACAAAACCAAATTGAATATTAGATATATAATGACATTAATTGTTGAAAGATCCATCAGTTCAAGATTTTTTTTTTCGCTGTAATTTTATTTTCATTTTCAATGCTGTAAGAACTGGAAAATAATAAATTTCTAATATACGGGTAATTTGTTTTCAGTGAAGCACCAATGACGCAGAAGGCTTTAGGTTTTTACAGTTAAAGAAGGGGGCAGTATCCAAATTTTGCTTGTAGTGAAACTATATTTGTCTTGACCAATCTTGAAAAGAGCCAATAAATTGAACTGAATATTTGATGCATAATAATATTAATTGCTAAAAGGTCATCAGTTCAAAATTTTACTGCAATTTTAATATTTATTTTAAATATTAAGTACAAAAGAAAACATTTGTAATATAATTCGTTTTCAGTAAAGCGCCAATGACGCAGTAGATTTTAGTCTTCTGCAGTGAGGCGATACCCAAACTCTTGTTTGTAGTTATTTTTATTCGATTCAAACTTGATTTGCATATTCAATTTAAGTTTCACTCGTTTTAAGATTTTTTTATTCATTTAGATTAACATATATTGTATGTTTGTTCGCATTGATTGTTTATATAATTTCTGTTCGTTTTAAGTTTCATTTATACATTAATAGCAAACTATTTGTTTTCGTTTTAAGCTTGATTTTCATATTCAATCTAAGAATTACTCGCGTTAAGATCTATTTATTCATTTATATTATTTCTTGTTGTATGTTTTTTGCTATGATTGTTTATTTAATTTATGTTCGTTTTGGGTTTCATTTATTCTTTAATATTAATTTCTGGTCGTTTTGAGTTTTAAATTTAACATGTATTTTTATATCCTGAGCTTAAGTTTAAAATGGCCTTTAATTTTCTTTTAAAAACTCATTTCTCGGAATTTTTTTTTAAATTAATTTTTGTTCGTTTTTGATTTCAAAAAGTTACAAGTTTTTAGGGCAGGGGGGGGGGTGATTACTGTCCGATTATTCTTGACTTTAAAAAACGGATCTAGAACTTTTAATTTAAATCGAATGAGGCTTTTTTCAAAGTCTAGACGAATACCTCTTTGATAAAAACAATATATATGAACAATAGACAGGTTGCATAACTTGTGGACAGCGATTGACAACAATGAATGGATTGAAAAAATAGCTCCAAAAAGGGGTTTTAGACCATTTCACTTGCTGACACAAAGGGATCACGACTGTTTGGTATTGACCTTAATAGGAATTTGTGTTCCAAAGCAGTTTTGCATCTATCACAGAGTATGTATTTTAAACTTATAATTGGATAATTATAATAGATTTCCTATATGCTCTTCCCATACAAAATCTCTCCCCATAAGTTATAAAACCCCCTTAATAAGTTATTCCTCTGGGCATAAATTACAACGCCTACCCCTGGGCCCTGGTGGGCTGTGTCGACACCAGAGTTTTTTGTTATCAGAACTTTGAACTATTTTAACAAAATGTCTATCTAAAAATTTTTATCTGATGCATTTAGGGCGTGGAGGAGGGAGAGGGGCTAGTTGCCCTTAATCTCTTTTGACTCTTAAAAAGTGAACAAGAACTTTCAATTTTCAATCAAATGAGCCCTCTCTAAGGTTTATACGAGCATCCCTTCCATAAGAAATAATATGAAGGATTCGGAGAATCCTTAAATTACAACTCTTGCCCTGAGGGCTTTGGGGAAGTTGTAATCCTCAAAGACCTAATTTCCAGAACTTAAAACTACCTTTAATAAAATGGCTGTCTTAAAATTTTGATTGGATGTGTTTGGAGAAAAGGTGGGCGTCAGAGGGGGTTAGTTGCCCTCAAATCACTTTCGACTATTACAAAGGGCACTAACCCTCGAAACTTCCGATCAAATGAGCCCTTTTTTGAAGTTTCTACGACACCGCCTTCTATAGAAAGCTTATATGCCCCCCGGGCATAACTTAAAACCCTTTCCCTGAGGGTTTTGGGGGGGTGTCCTCCTCAAAACATGTTTCTTATTTGAAAATCAACTACGCAGAACAAAATGGATATCTAAAAATTTTGATTGGATGTGTTTGGGGGAATGATGGGCGTGGGGGGGCTAGTGGCCCTCCAATCACTTTCGACTATTGAAAAGGCACTAGCCCTTTAATTTTCTATCTAATGAGCCTTTTTTGAAGTTTCTATAACAAAGCCTTCTATAAAAACCTTATATGCCCCCAGGGCATATCTTAAAACCCTTGCCCTGAAGGTTGTGGGGGTGTGTCCTCCTCAAAAATATATTTTTTTATCTGGAAATCAACTACGCTGAACAAAATGGCTATCTGAAAATTTTGATTGGATGTGTTTGGGGAAATGATGGGCGTGGGGGGGGGCTAGTTACACTCCAGTCACTTTCGACTATTAAAAAGGGCCCTAGCCCTTTAATTTCAAATCGAATGAGCATGTTTTGAAGTTTCTACGACAATACCTTCTATAAAAACCTTATATGTCCCCAGGGCATAACTTAAAACCCGTGCCCTGAAGCCTGTGGGGGAGTGTCCACCTCAAAAATATATTTTCTATTTTAAAATCAACCATGCTGAACAAGATGGCTATCTCAAAATTTTGATTGGATGTAATTGTGCGAATTAAGGGGGTGGGGGGGGGAAGTGGACTAGTTAAATTCCGATCACCTTCGACTATTGAAAAAGGCACTAGCTCTTTAAGTTACAATCGAATGAGCCTGTTTTGAAGTTTCTACGACAACGCCTTCTATAAAAAACCTTATATGCCCCCCAGGGCATAACTTAAAACCCTTGCCCTGAGGGTTTTGGGGGAGTATCCTCCTCAAAAATATATTTTCTACCTTGAAATCAACTACGCTGCACAAAATGGCTATCTCAAAATTTTGATTGGATGTGTTAAGGGGAATGATGGGCGTGGGGGGGGGCTAGTTGCCCTCCAATTATTTTCGACTATTAAAAAGGGCACTTGAACTCTTTATTTCCAATCGAATGACCCTCCTTTGAAGCTTCTACGACGGCCTCTTCCATATGAAGTGCCTCTGGGAAAAAAAAAAAAAAAAAAATAATAATAAAACATTGGAGCCGTATGGCCTTTACTATAGGCAACGCTACAGCGTTGCCTCTGAAACAGATAAGCCTTGTCACTCAAATGAACATAGTCTAAGTGAAAAACTATGGAGAAAGGTTAAAAAAAACCCAGAAATTCAGCAACACTTTCTGACCTCAACAGCTCAAGTCACCAAATCGCTAATGCAAAAAGCGAAACGTCACGAAGAACAAACATTACAAAGCTTTGATGAGACAACAAAACAACGGTCAAATTCAGAACCCTGTGCACCACAACATTGGAGCCACGGAAAGACTTGTCAAAATTATAAGGAAGAAAAAGTGAAATTAGGAACTTCAAACCCAGAAAAACAAACACGAACTGAGATAGGAAGAGCTAGCAGTGCCCCAAGCCGATTAATATTCGATTAAAGTAAAAACTTTTGATGGATTAAGTTAAACAGAATAAATTAAACATATTCAAAATCAACATTAAAAAATAATTTGTTTGATATTTTTATTGAAAAAAAATTACACCGCCCCGACCAAAAAGGAAAAATAATAATTTAAAAATAAATATAGGCTATTCATATAGGCAAAAATAAATTTATATACGTAATCACTGCTGGTCTTTCGAAGTTAAGTAGATATGATACATCTATTGACCTTTGACCTTGTGAGGTAGCCCCTTCAGTCAAATTTGAAAAAAAAAATTGGATGAAAATTTAAAAAAAATATTGATAAAAATGCAGTCAGGGTTCACATTACTCTAGATACGTATATAAACTGGCTTAAGTTTCATTATAATTAGTTATAGCCTAATGTAATAAATTTTTTAATTAGTTACAAAACACAAAAGAAAAAAAATTAAAGGCAATGCTAAAGCACTCTACAGATGAAAGAAAAACTTGGAATAGTTTTAGAAATCAACAAATACTAGGTAAAAGAAACCATAAGCAAAATAAAAATAATTTACAACATAAAACGTACCCAGCAGATATTAGCCAACGACAAAATCCCTTAAGAATATCCAAAAATAACAAAATTAATCCAAGACAGAATTTCACACAAAAAGGAGAGTTTCACCAAAAAATCAAGACGGTCGCAGATAAAATATCATATGAGATTATGCTCTACTCCAGCTACCAGCCAGGCTAACGATTGGTGAACAGAACTCACTGATTTAAAAACAAAAATTAAACATTCATATCAACTCAACGATAGAACATTCTTAAATGACCGAAATTTACTTTATGTAATTTTCACAGATTAAAAGTTATCAAGAAACTGTAGACTAGGGCCAACCGTATGCAAGCTATTTAGCTTGCCAAAAAATTGCTTTCTCTTACTTTGGCAAATAAAATCATAATTAAGGCTAGGAAATTGTCACGCAAAAACTTGATTAAAAGTGCTCTAAGAATCAACAGGAAAATACAGTACTTTTAGAACACTAAAACGTAAATACTTTGGGAAAATTACAGGTTGTGGCAATAGACAAAACCCCGCTCCTTAAACATGGGGTAAGGAACGTTTTTGATCGAAATAACTGATAAATATAGGCTTAGAAAGAGCCTACTGTACTGCCGAAGGAAATCTTCTTCTGAAAAGACTTGAACAAACCCTTAGGATTCACTGAATTAAACAATCAAAAAGAAAAACAAAGGGTTCAAGTTGTAAATATAAGCCATGGCTACTAATAATTTTTTGTTAGCCAGGTAAAAGTCAAGTAAAAGAAATTGGATGGAATCTGCTAAGCTTCGTTATACGTGAACATCGAACAAGATTAGTACAAGATATTTGTACTAAATTAGCGCAAATAAGTAGCATATTAGGCTATGAAGACACTTAGTGGCCACAGGTGTAACCCTGGCCGTGATTAAATAGAAAATACTGAAGTTATGCTTTATGTAGCGTTGGAAAATTATGCTCTTCATTTTGGAGTCGTTTTGAAAAAATGAAGACATGGCAGAAACAACGTTAAAAGGCACCTTAATAGACCAAATGACACATGTTGAAGTTGAAATTTAAGGCAGGACTACAAAAAATTTTGGTAAGTTAAAGCGAATAACAGTCATGTTCGCTTTTATGTCTTCAAATAAACTAACGTGCGTAAAAAAAGAAATATGGAGATAAGGATATATTCCTCGGAAAAGAGCCACCTTTTGGTACAAATAAAAAGTGTAGCTATAAATAATAGCTCGTTGCATTTAAAATATCTTAATAAATCTATTAGCTACAACAAAATCACAAGGAAAACTGCTGTTGAGCGTACCAGACGCTTCTTATGATGATCAAGCACCAAATAAGTATTACTGAGATGAGAGTACAACAAGAAGATGAAAACTCAGAAAAGTTCCATATTTAGCTTTTTTAAAACTGATTTTCAAGCTACAAGTTTAGCCATTGTTGAATATAATTGAAAATATATATATATATATATATATATATATATATATATATATATATATATATATATATATATATATATATATATATATATATATATATATATATATATATATATATATATATATATATATATATATATATATATATATATATATATATATATATATATATATATATATATATATATATATATATATATATATATATATATATATATATATATATATATATATATATATATATATATATACATATACATATATATACTGTCAAACCTAGTATTATGCAAAAAAACGTAGTCTCAGGTTTTGAAAACCCTTGAGCACACGCAGCGCATATAGCATAGATATAGTGTAAGTTTTTGAGTGCATAATAGTGCATAGAATCGTAATTGTATTTCTAAACTCGTGTTACTAAGACATTAACAATTAAACCACTCTATGGAAAAGAGACATAACTATACCGGGGAGGAAAAAAATTATAGGTTTTTATGCAATAATGTATGGTTGATTAGATGAGTCAGATTAAAAGTTTTGCTGGGCTTATTTAAAATTTGTACAAAGAATAAACATTGCAGCGATTGAATAGGTTGTAAGGGTACATAATTATGTTTTTTTTTAATATGTGAATGAATAACTTAGACAAATCCAGAAAATGTGAAAAAAAAATTAACCGATAGCCCAATACCGGAGAGCATGAAAGGGGGAAAACCCAGGTTTTTTAGAATCCTGGAAGGCTGAAAGAAAAATCTGGATATTGATTACATCCTATTTAAAACGAAAGAGGAGAGAATTAATTATTATAAAAACATATTAGGCTCAACATTGGAATATTTCATAACTACTATAATAACTTTAGGATGGGTTATATGTGCATTTAAATGCTGGTACAATAGAAAACATCAAACCCCCGGAAAGAAGGATATAAAACCCCTTGTCTGCACAAAACCATAGCCCCTTACGAGAATATTTTCCTAAAAGAGAGAGAGAGAAAAAATCATATTAAAAAAAAAGTTTGCTTCTGTGTTTTGGTCAAGTATAATCTAAGCCTTGTGATTTCTGGTCAATGTATAAATCTTTTTAATTATTAGTACAAATTTAAACGTGCAAAGACTAATGCGACTAAAAGCCGACCAGAAACAGAGTATTTGATATTAAGGGGCAAATTGTGTTTGAATTAGAGATTGAGAAAGACTCTCGTTTATCAAACAGTTCGTGGTAACGAACTGTAAGTAAGGAGCGACCCGGCTCAATGGTAACCGAAACTCTAGAAAACGGCATTTTGATACAAATAGATACATCAAAAGAATCACATTTTAATGCTGATTTCAAATATATAAGTTTCATCAAGTTTAATCTTACCCATAAAAAGTTAGGCGCCTGAGAAAATTTGGCTGATTTTCGAAAAAAGGGGGAAAGACCCCCTAAAAGTTATAGAACATTAATGAAAATCACACCATCATATTCTGCGTATCAGAGAACCCTACTGTAGAGGTTTCAAACTCCCATCTACAAAAATGTGGAATTTTGCATTTTTTGCCAGAAGAAAGATCACGGGTGCGTGTTTATTTGTTTGTTTGTTTTTGTTTTTTTTTTCCCCAGGGGTGATCGTATCGAACAAGTTGTCCTAGAATATCGTGGGAGGGCTCATTGGAATGGAAATTCAAAGTTCTAGTGCCCTTTTTAAGTGACCAAAAAAAATGGAGGGCAGCTAGGCCCCCTCCCACGCTCATTTTTTTCCCAAAGTCACCTGATCCAAATTTTGAGATAGCCATTTTGTTCAATATTTTTGAAAATATTATAAGTATGTCTTTTAGGATGACATAATTCCCCGAATTTCCCAGGGGGAGGGCTGAAAGTTATGAACTTTACCCAATGTTAACATATAGTATTGGTTATTTGGAAGTATACAGACATTTTCAGGGGAGATTTTTTCTGGTAGTGGGGGGTGGGTGGGTCAGGGGTTATGTGGGAGGATCTTTCCATGAAGGAAGTTTTCATGGGGGAAGGGACATTGCTATGAAGGGGACGCCGGACTTCCCACCATTATTTAAAAAAAGATCATAAATTTAATAAAAAAAAACAAGTATTTCAACTGCAACAGTAGCAACATCGAAACTTTAAACGAACAGAAAATATTACATATATAATTGGGTTCACCCCTTAGTCAATGCCTCGCTCTTTAAGCCAAAAATTTTTTAGTACTTTCATAAGAGCTATTTATTCTAATTAACGGCCTTTGTGATTAAGCGGTCATTTCTAAAGAATTGGAACAAAATTTGAACTTTCGCTTAAAGAGCGAGGTATTGACTAGGGGGCGAACCCCCTAATAAACGTATTAAAAATATATGAATATAGAAGTTCGTTACGTAAGTTAATTCGTAAGTTACGTATATTTATTACTAATAAAAACGTTCGTAAATAAAATTAAACAAGTTTTGAGAAAGCCATTTAACTAAATAAAAGTAAGTTAATATGAAAATTTCGTTTTAATTATTCATGTACGGTGAGCCAAGATCAAAACCTGTATTTATTCAAAAACGTTCAAAAATTAAATAAAAAAACAAGTTTTTTAAACTGAAAGTAAGGAGCGACATTAAAACTTAAAACGAACAGAAATTATTCTGTATATGAAAGAGACTGTCCCCTCCTCAACGCCTCGCTCTTTACGCTAAATTTTGACTCTGTCTCACAACTTTATTTTTTAAAACAATAAAAAACTTTAGCGTAAAGAGCGAGGCGTTGAGGAGGGGACAGTCTCTTTCATATACAGAATAATTTCTGTTCGTTTTAAGTTTTAATGTCGCTCCTTACTTTCAGTTTAAAAAACTTGTTTTTTTATTTAATTAATATTAAGGGGCAAATTGTGTTTGAATTAGAGATTGAGAAAGACTCTCGTTTAACAAAAAAATAAATCATATTGTGTTTAATCTTATATATGCAACTGTTTAATTGATATCTAATTTTATTTAGCCCCTATACCTAGTTTTTTTTTACAACCAACGTTTGGTTCCTTTATTTTGCCGAATGCCACCAAATTATGATGCGCTTCAAAAAAAACTCTTGGTTTATTTCGTTCACCGATTTCAAATGTTGACCTTATTGAACATCAATCGGCAACTCAGACATGCAAGTTACATCAGCAACATGCAGTAACTAGTGCTAATTTAACAACCAATATATAGACTGACAAGTGAATTTAATTCAGTAATATTCAAAGCACAAGATGTATAAGCAAATTAACTATAGCATTCATTAAGTTAAAGAAAAAGTAATAAGTTATGTTTAAGTGAAATCTGTGGTACTTAAAATTGTTGCATAATTTATATAACAAAAAATTTAAACAACGAAAAATTATATGTTGGATAATTATGTATAAATTATCCAAGGCATTCCTAACTCCAGAAGGTAAATATTCAATCAGCCACATTATCCAAGTAAATTAAGTTATTAACGGGAATTAAATTAAACTAAAATTAATTAAATAATGTAAATATTCTATTTTAAGTAAAAACACAGATATAAATGCTTAAGCCATTATGGAGCAAACTCAAAGAGAAGATACATATTAGAAAGGATGTGAAAAGAAAAATTTAACGTCTTCATGACGAAAAGAAAAAGAGAGAAAAGAAAATAACAAGGATAATGCCAAAAATTGATACCCTTGAAATATGATATGGTATGACATTTGGCCATAAAACATAACCATAAAGAAACCAATTGAGGTTGTATTTACAGAATGACCCATAAATAATGGCAGAATAAGGAGCATATTCAAAGAACTTGAAGTTTGATTTTCCAAAAGTAAAATATATAAAGTTGTGGGCAACTCTTGCTAAAAGGGAGATTATTGTGGTAACCTGTCGAATTAAGTAAAAATGATTTAATATGAAATAAAATATTTATAATGTAAAATACAGATTGCTAAGTTTTGAAATACCACTTTTTACTAAGATAAGAGAAAAAATCCTTTATGTTAGGCTTAAAAGGAAATTACAGTATTTTGTATTTTCGGTAATTTTGATGATTTTGCCTTTAATGAGTGTTAAATCTCTCCCTCCCTTCCTCGTGAATGTTTCACGTGTGTACCTTAGGCAGTAACTGCACTTTTCTATTTAATTATGTGCTAAATTGATTCCTTCGAATCACTATTAATGTACTTTGGTATTTTTTTTTAATATACTACCCTTGGTATCGCTACAATTTGACCGGTCAATCTTGTTGAAGCTGCGAGTATTTGTTGCATTGACAAAGAAGATGAATTTGTTTTGTTATCTTTTTTATATAAAGTTTTATTTGTTTAAGTGTTTGTTTTTCTTTTTCCTTTTTCCTCGTATAAAGCCTTCTCCCCCCCCCCCTCCCCAATTCTAATTTTTTAATTTATGGTTGATTCTTATGCAAATTATTAAATTATTTTTTATCGTCTGTAATTGCTGTAATTACTGTCCCACTGTAATTACTAGACAAAAAGTTACTTAGTCACAAAGCTTTGAAGAGAAAGAGTGTTGCGTGTCTACCTGTATAATCGTCTTAATCAGCAAATCACTAATCTTCTGCTCAGAAAACAAACGTTTGACGTTAGCCAATGGGTACCTGAAGCCAAGCGAGTATTTCTGATTACACAATCCTGATTACACCATTTTCCTGGCTAAATACGTAAATTAGCCAGATTGATGCTGTTGATTTTTACTATAAACCATAAGATTTTTGAGACCGAGGTCATACTAATCTATTTGTTGGGCTGACCTCTGCCCGTTTATTTTTTGGAATACCTTGGAATATTGTAAGTGCTCAAATATTATTGTATTGTACTTTATCCTAGTATTATTATATTTATTGTTTCTCTGTGACTATTAATCTCCGTGGAATAAACAGCCAGCCCTTGTATCGTGTATTGCATAAATACAAGTAGTATATTATAATCATCCTCTCTACAACATTATTTAAGCTTCTCAATTAAGTCCCAGTCGGTACGCTCAAGGTAATTAGTAAGGTCGAATCTAAGGACATGCTATCCGAGTTTTAACCACCTTAAGACCGTAATTATACTCCCTACAAAGGGCAGAATAACACCCAACATAAGCCTACTTTACTACAATAGTAATATAAACTAGTCACTGGATATTTGCTCATTTTTCTTATTTTATATCTTGTCCTCACAATTCAGCGATAGTTTTTTCGGAATTCAACCTATAAATAAGAATTCTTTGCATTAGAATGATGTTCATAAAAACAAGGGGTATAATTTCTTCTTACGATAAAATTTAGTTCTTAAAGATAGGAACAAGGGGTATGTTTTTTTCTGAAACCAATAAAGCTGCTAAAACATGAGTTTTATCTATAATGACACATTTAATGAAACTGTCCATGGTTCTTTGCATCCTCACGGAAAATTCTTATAGAGATTTCACTTCATAAAAGAAGGGGGAAAATGACTCATCAAATCAAAGACCTATCTGTATTCTCTGGCACCTGTAAAAAATGTTTTTTTAAACGAATGCATAATGATTTAAATTGGTAAATCAAAAAGAATAAATTTCAAAAGAACCATAATGTGAGCAAAAAGGGCTGTCTGCAGATTTGGTGATTCTAAATTGGTTTATTTGATTAATAAGGCATTTACTTGGAGTAAATATTCTCCTTGGATCCACAACTATATATATATATATATATATATATATATATATATATATATATATATATATATATATATATATATATATATATATATATATATATATATA
>NW_028297448.1:0-18481 GCF_049724085.1 Artemia sp. Qi Xiang Cuo
CCCAACGCCCATCTTTCCCCCAAACACATCCAATCAAAATGGTGAGATAGTCATTTTGTTCAACGTAGTTGATTTCCGCATAGAAAATAGTTTTTTGAGGAGGGCACTCCCCCACAACCCTCAGGGCAAGGGTTTTAAGTTATGCCCTGGGGGCATATAAGGCTTTTATGGAAGGCGTTGTCGTAGAAACTTCAAAACAGGCTCATTCGATTGGAAATTCAAAGGGCTAGTGCCCTTTTTAATAGTTGAGTGATTGGAGGTTAACTAGCCCCCCCCCCCCACGCCCATCATTCCCCCAAACACATCCAATCAAAATTTTTATATAGCTATTTTGTTCAGCGCAGTTGATTTCCAGATAGAAAATATGCTTTTGAGGAGGACACTCCCCAAGAACCCTCAGGGCAAGGGTCTTAAGTTATGTCCTGGGGTATATAAGGTTTTTATAGAAGGCGTTGTCATAGAAACTTCAAAAGGGGCTTATTTGATTGGAAATTCAAAGGGCTAGTGCCTTTTTTAATAGTCGAAAGTGATTGAAGCGCAACTAGCCCCCCTACGCCCATCATTCCCCCAAACACAAACAATAAAAATTGTGAGATAGCCATTTTGTTCAACGTAGTTGATTTCGAGATAGAAAATATGTTTTTGACGAGGACACTCCCCCACAACCCTCAGGGCAAAGGTTTTAGGTTATACCCTGGGGGCATATAAGGTTTTTAATGTAGGCGGTATTGTACAAACTTCAAAACAGGCTCATTCGATTGGAAATTCAAAGTGCTAGTGCCCTTTTTAATAGTTAAAAGTGATTGGAGGGCAACTAACCCCCCCCCATGCCCATCATTCCCCCAAACACATCCAATCGAAATTTTGAGATAGCCGTTTTGTTCAGCGTAGCTGATTTCAAGATAGAAAATGTGTTCTTGAGGAGGACACTCCCCCACGACCCTCAGGGCAACCGTTTTTAGTTCTGCCCTGGGGGCAAATAAGGATTTTACAGAAGGCGTTGTCGTAAAAACTTCAAAACAGCCTCATTCAATTGGAAATTCAAAGGGCTAATGCCATATTTAATAGTCCAAAGGGATTGGAGGGCAACTAGCCCCCCCCCCAACGCCCATCTTTCCCCCAAACACATCCAATCAAAATGGTGAGATAGTCATTTTGTTCAACGTAGTTGATTTCCGCATAGAAAATAGGTTTTTGAGGAGGACACTCCCCCACAACCCTCCGGGCAAGGGTTTTAAGTTATGCCCTGGGGGCATATAAGGCTTTTATAGAAGGCGTTGTCGTAGAAACTTCAAAACAGGCTCATTCGATTGGAAATTCAAAGGGCTAGTGCTCTTTTTAATAGTTGAGTGATTGGAGGTTAACTAGCCCCCCCACGCCCATCATTCCCCCAAACACATCCAATCAAAATTTTTATATAGCCATTTTGTTCAGCGCAGTTGATTTCCAGATAGAAAATATGTTTTTGAGGAGGACACTCCCCAAGAACCCTCAGGGCAAGGGTCTTAAGTTATGTCCTGGGGTATATAAGGTTTTTATAGAAGGCGTTATCATAGAAGCTTCAAAAGGGGCTCATTTGATTGGAAATTCAAAGGGCTAGTGCTCTTTTTTAATAGTCGAAAGTGATTGGAGGGCAACTAGCCCCCCCACGCCCATCATTCCCCCAAACACAAACAATAAAAATTGTGAGATAGCCATTTTGTTCAACGTAGTTGATTTCGAGATAGAAAATATGTTTTTGACGAGGACACTCCCCCACAACCCTCAGGGCAAAGGTTTTAGGTTATACCCTGGGGGCATATAAGGTTTTTAATGTAGGCGGTATTGTACAAACTTCAAAACAGGCTCATTCGATTGGAAATTCAAAGTGCTAGTGCCCTTTTTAATAGTTAAAAGTGATTGGAGGGCAACTAACCCCCCCCCCCATGCCCATCATTCCCCTAACCAAATCCAATCAAATTTTGAGATAGGCATTTTATTCAGCGTAGTTGATTTCAAGATAGAAAATATGTTTTTGAGGAGGAGACCCCCCCACAATCATCGGGGCATGGGTTTAAAGCTCTGCCCTGGGGACATATAAGGTTTTATAGAAGGTGTTGTCGTAGAAACTTCAGAAAAGGCTCATTCGATTGGAAGTTCAAATGGATAGTGCCATTTTTAATAGTCCAAAGGGATTGGAGGGCAACTAGCCCCCCCCCCACGCCCATCTTTCCCCCAAACACATCCAATCAAAATTGTGAGATGGTCATTTTGTTCAACGTAGTTGATTTCCACATAGAAAATAGTTTTTTGAGGAGGACACACCCTAACAACCCTCAGGGCAAGGGTTTTAAGTTATGCCCTTGGGATATACAAGGGTGTTTATAAGAAGGTGTTATCGTAGAAGCTTCATAAAAGGCTCATTCGATTGAAATTCAAAGGGCCAGTTCTCTTTCTAATAGTTGAAAGTGACTGGAGGGCAACTAACCCCCCCCCCCACGCCCATCATTCCCCAAAACACATCCAATCAACATTTTTATATAGCCATTTTGTTCAGCGTAGTTGATTTCCAGATAGAAAATATGTTTTTGAGGAGGACACTCCCCAACAACCCTAAGGGTAATGCTTTTAAGTTATGTCTATGGATACACAAGGTTTTTATAGATGGTGTTATCTTAGAAACTTTAAGAAAGGCTCTTCGAATTGAAAATTCAAAAGGTTAGTGCTGTTTTTCATTGTCATCACTGATTGGAGGGCACTTAGCCCCCCCCCCCACGTCCCTCATTCACCCAAACACATCCAATCAAAAATTTGAAATAACCATTTTGTTTAGCGTAGGCTTGTTGATTTCCAGATAGAAAATATGTTTTTGAGAAGGACACTCCCCCACAACTCTCAGGGCAAGGGTTTTAAGTTATGTCCTGGGCGCATATAAGGTTTTTATAGAAGGCGTTGTCGTAAAAACTTCAAAAAAGGCTAACTCGATTGAAAATTCAAAAGCTAGTGCCCTTTTTAATAGGCGAAAGTGATTAGTAATATTTTTTGTTGTTATCGTTGTTAAGACCAGGGCACTTTATATCGAAGAAGTGGTCATGGGAACTTCGAAAGGGGCTCATTCGATTGAAAATAGAAAGGGTTGATGCCCTTTTTAATATTGAAAGTGGTTGGGGGTAACTTTTCCCCTTTCCACGCTCACCCTCTCCATTGCCCATTATATTTAAAAACTATATTTTGCCTTAAGATTAAATCGAAATACACTGTGTTAATTCTAATTCCCAATAAGGCCTCTCAGCAGTATCCCAAGAACGACTGAGGGTATTATGTTCAAACTTTCGGGGCTACTTCTGCTCTTAAAATTTAACCAAATCAAAATAGTGTAAGTGTATCCAAGCTATCAAAGAAAGTAAACAGATTTTTTTTTGCGAATGGTATCAAGTTTTCCATTTCAGGTCAACTTACTAGAGGAGGTTTGAAACTAAGTTAAACAGTACTATTTGTGTCCGGATTTTTAAAATGGTGTATGTTGTTAAAAATTGCTGAAAATTTTTCTTCAGCATACAAATAGCAGGCCAAAATATAAAGTCTTAGAAAACGAAAAGATTTAAAGTATTATTTTCTTTTTCCCTGAAAATACTATGTCAATATAAAACGAACAGAAATTAATTAAAAAAAACTTCTTCCACAAAATAAGTTTTTCAAAGAAAAGTAAAGAACTCCATTACACCGTATATGAGTAAAAATAGATTAAAATAATCTACCAAGCTCGAAACTACCACAAATCAGCATCAATAAACAAATTAAACCCAAAACGGACAGAGATTAAAAAAAATAACCGATTCAAACTCAAAACGAGCATAAATTAACATAAGTTGGGCACAAAACTCCTATGCCTTCCCAAGGCCAGAACAAAATTTGCACTTTACTGAAAAAATACAAATGAATGTGCATTGTCAGTAGAATATACATATACTGATATTTAGTAATCAAAATGTTAAAATTATTTGATTTATTAAAGTTATAAAAGTAAAAACATTTATATTTTT
The DNA here is from genome assembly GCF_049724085.1 of Artemia sp. Qi Xiang Cuo. Lineage (NCBI taxonomy): Eukaryota > Metazoa > Arthropoda > Branchiopoda > Anostraca > Artemiidae > Artemia > Artemia sp. Qi Xiang Cuo. The sequence goes on from NW_028297448.1 coordinate 4,023, forward strand.
TTCAGCAAAGTGCAAATTTTGTTCTGGCCATGGGAAGCCCTAGGGGTTTTGCACCCAACTTATGTTAATTTCTGCTAGATTTGAGTTTGACTCGGTTATTTATTGTAATTTCTGTTCGTTTTGGGTTTCGTTTATTTATCAATGCTGATTTGTGGTAGTTTCGAGCTTGGTAGATTATTTTATTTTATTTTTGCTCATTTTTTGTTTAATGGAGCTCTTTACTTTTCTTTGAAAAACTTATTTTGTGGAAAGTTTTTTTTTAATTAATCTTCAGGAAAGACGGTGTAGACTTGCTGGTACCAGGAACACAAGAAATCAATAGCAAGCAGTAGGATATGTTTACGTCCGCCGAATCTTTTATGATTTGTTGCAGCCACAAGATGCTTAATCAAGTCAAATGCGTTTCCTGTAATCAACGAGTAGCAAATCAACGAAATCGTCTCCAGGTTCGAGCCATTTCTCGATCAGGTGATAAAGCCTAACTAAATACACTGGGGTACTACACCCTTTTAAACAACCATATTGGTAGAGGTCAAGTGAATCTACAACTTGTGACATAAGTTCATGGTAAATAAAGAACTCAGTGACTTTGGCAAGGTTCGGAATGATTGAAATGGGTCTTAACTGATCACAGCTTTTGGGATGCTTGACCTTTGGAACGACACGTACATAAGCTTGTTTCCAAGGGTGGGGGAACGACTGACCATTGAAGCACTAATTAATGACCGAAGTTGGAGGTTTCGCAAGAATTATCGCGTATTTACTTAAAAGTTTTATGGCAATTTCCCAGGATAGTTTTATGGCAATTCGCACAGTTATTTTGCAGTTTCTGTATCTCCCTGTAAACTTTGTACTCAGAAACTTGCTTGGTTTCATCACATTTGCAGTCTTCTATCAAAGTATTCAGGTTGACTTCACTCAATGATGGATACATGGTACAGATTCTGGTAAGTAAATAATTGACTTCTTTTGCTGATATCAAAGTCCCATCTGTTTTCAGCATCTGTAGCTCTAACAGATTTTCTGGCCATCTTTTTGACTGCAGAATGCCACTTACAAGAATCACCATCAAGCAGGAGGGCAATTTTCTCAATAACATACTTCTTTTTAGCATGTCTACTGACACTGACAATGCGGTTCCATAACCTTTTTGCAGCGGAAATACACCCTGAACTGTGTAGTCGGCATCTATAACAATCGCTTCAGGTCTTTTGTGATCCACAGATTGTCAGATTAAAAAACTGGCACTACTTCCGTCAGGAAAATTGACGGAACTTTTCGAGCAGCAGGGAGTTGAGAGTTTAAACCATAAGGCTAAAATCAGTGATTGAGCATATTTCTCCAAATGAGTAATTATCAATCAATTGACTAAAGGCACATACAGAGTCCCAGTTCAATGGATGAACTGTAACTTTGCTTCTTTTTGGTTTTGGCATGTTGTTCTTTGCTTGCAACAGGACTACAAAAAGCTCAGCGGTTTGCAATGGGCCCATTGAGAAGGGAGGACATGGACATTGATAAAGTTCATTGACATTGAAAAATATCAGGTCTAAGATACTACCCCTTTGATGGGTGGGAATGTTCACTACTTGTTCCAGATTAAGCGCATTGGATAGCCACTGTTTATTGGTTTGGTTGAAGTCGCCTCCAACAATAAAGGCAGGAGCCGCATAAGTACGTAGAAACTTATCAAGGCAGGATTGCAAGTAAATCGCAAGCCCTTTTCTGTTTTTTGCACTTTCAGGACAATAGACAGATGCCACTATCAGGCACGAAAACTTCTTTGGCAGTTGGGAAGGGTTACATTCACCCCAGAGTACTTCATGGCAAGAGTCACTGGGGGACTTAGCAGTTTGGATGGGAGGTCATTATGAAAATACAGTCCAACACCACTGCCTCTGATGTTTAGGCCTCTATCATGGCAGGTGTTAAAAAAACAAGTGTAGCCTTTAATATATCCAGTATCATTTATGATATCCCAACTTTCAGTCACAATTGCTATAGGTACACTGGATTCTTACAAGAAGACTTCTAGTTCGTTCATCTTGTTAGTCAATGAGCAGGCATTGGTCATGAGAACAGAGAGAAATTGCGATTTGGCAGACAGGAGTTCAGGACTTAAAACAGGAGTTTTGCTGGAATCAGCATACCATGGCGTAAGAGTCAGTGGGATTTCATAGTGCGTCTGACAGTTTAATTTTACGAGCAACCATAGTCTAACTTTCTGTTTAGTCTTTAATCTGGTTGACAGATCTGAAATATGCATTGGGATAATATGCCACTTATTTCTTTTTCCTCCGCGCTTGCCTCTGCGTGTGCGTCTGTAGGAGGTTTCCGGCAAAGTCACAACATTGCCATCTGGTGGCCATTTTAGGAGTCCAAATTGCCATAGAGTGACGAATGTAGATGGCGTTACTACATTTCGAAGTGAATAAAGTCCGTAAATCGTCAATTTTTCGATTATAACTTGCATGAATACTGCACTAAACTAAGTCAAAAGGGTCAAGTCTTTGATTACTTACATTGCCAGGGCAAGAAACTAGGAACACTAGCACTAATAAGCTAAAATAGGCATGGGTGCAAAGCAGCTATTCAGCACTATGCCATCTACACCTTTTTCAATCAATGATTGGAATGGACTCAGTGAAGATACAGTTACTGTTTCCACAATAGCAATACTCAAAACAAAATTGGAACAACAAACCATGGAAATGTGAATGAGATTCCCTAATAAATCATCAACATAGAACTGAACAGATACATCATGGAACTCAGTTGCTCAGAAGTGGGGATCAAGGAATTAAGGTAATATTTATAATATATTTTTGTGAATATTACCAATTTATTATATGAAATGCTTTAAAAGGTGGAATGGGAGGTGAATGTCTAGATTAGGGGCTGTTGAGGATGAAACATATTAAGAAAAAAAAAAATCTTACTTTAGAATATGCATAGTAGTTGTAGTTAGTGTATTTTGCCTGCAGCTCAAATATATTCTACCCTTAAAACACCCACCCCCCTCTAATGTGAAAATATACAGCCCAAATTATATGTTTCCCATGTATTCTATTACCTGTCACTCTTGTTTTCCTGGTTCTTGCTTAGTCAGCGTTTATTTAATTTACAGGTAAATGGGTTGGAACAACAGACATATTGGTGAAATACATGGGAAATATATAATTTGGGCTGTATATTTGCACATTAGTTAGGAGTTTGAAGGTAAAGCATAGTGGACTCTTAGTCAAAGTGTATTAACTACAATTATGCTATCCTGTATATCAAACAGTTCGTGGTAACAAACTGTAAGTAAGGAGCAACCCGGCCCAATAGTAACCAAAACTCTAAAAACGGAATTTTGATACCAATAGACACATCAAAAGAATCAAATTTTTATGTTGATTTCAAATATATAAGTTTTATCAAGTTTAGTCTTACTCATAAAAAGCTACACACCTGAGAAAATTTGCCTTATTTTCGAAAGGGGAAACACCCCCTAAAAGTCATAGAACCTTGATAAAAATCACACCATCATATTCAGCGTATCAGAGAACCCATTGGTAGACGTTTCAAGCTCCTTTCTGCAAAAATGTGGAAATTTTATTTTTTGCCAGAAGAAAGATCACAGATGCATGTTTATTTGTTGTTGTTTTTTTCCCAGGGGTGAGTTTTTCAACCCAGTGGTCCTAGAATATCGCAAGAGGGCTCATTCAAACAAAAATTAAAAGTTCTAGTGCCCTTTTTAAGTGACAAAAAAAATGTTGGGTAACTAGGCCCCCTTCCACACTCATTTTTTCCCCAAAGTCACCCAATCAAAATTTTGAAATAGCCATTTTGTTCAAAATGGTTGAAAAATATAATAACTATGTATTTTTGGATGACTTAATCCCCCACAGTCCCCGGGGGAAGCACTGCAAGTTATGAATTTTGCCCAATGTTTACATATAGCATTGGTTATTTTGAAGTATGCAGACATTTTCAGGGAGGATTTTTTCTGGTAGTGGGGGGGGGGAGGGTCGGATGTTACTTTGGAAGATCTTCCCATGGGGGAAGGGACATTGCTATGAAGGGGGCACCGGATTTCCCAGCATTATTTAAAAAACGATCAAAAACTAAAAAACCAAGTTTTTCAACTGAAAGTAAGGAGCACTTCAAAACTTAAAACAAACAGAAATTATTACATATATGATTGGGTTTTCCCCCTAGTCAATACCTTGCTCTTTACGCTAAACTTTTTTTTTACTAATTTCTTAAGAGCTATATATTCTAACTAACGGCCTTTGTGATTAAGGCGCCATTCTTAAAGAATTAGAATAAAATTCGAACTTTAGCATAAAGAGTGAGGTATTGACTAAGGGGCAAACCCCCTAATTTACGTAATAGAAATATGCAAATATAGAAGTTCGTTACCTAAGTTATTTATATTTATTACTAATAAAAACGTTTGTAAATAAAATTAAACAACTTTCAAGTAAGCCCATGCAAATTTTGTTTTGGTTATTCATGTACAGTGAGCCAAAATCAAAACCTTCATTAATTCAAAAATGTTCAGAAATTTAATTAAAAAACAAGGTTTTTTAACTGAAAGTAAGGAGCAACATTAAAACTTAAAACAAACAAAAATTATTCTGTATATGAAAGAGGCTATCTCAATTACTTGCTCTTTACGCTAAAGTTTGACTCTGTCTCACAACTTTATTTTTTTAAACAATAAAAAACTTTAGTGTAAAGAGCGAGGCGTTGAGGAGGGGACAGCCCCTTTTTTATACAGAATAATTTCTGTTTTTAAGTTTTAATGTTGCTACTTACTTTCAGTTAAAAAAAAACTTGTTTTTTTATTTAATTATGAAGTAAGAACTATTTTCTTAACATGTTTCCTTCTCAATAGCCCCTAATATAGACCTTTAATTTCCATATTTTTATTGTTTCCTTTTGCTTTTATGTATTTTTAGCCCTAGGGCTGTATTTGGGACCATCAGCGGGGGGGGGGTTAAAAAAAGACCATGATATTTTGAAATATCATAAAATATGGAATTTAATTGTACTACTTTTATTTGCAAAGCATGTTTCCTTCAAAAAAGGCCGACCCAACTAGGGTTAATAACCACTGTTTTGAAGATGACCAAGTAGGCCTAGCCTATTCTATATGTACAATTTTTTTCTGAACTAGCCAAAATGACAACAAAACAGTAATATTGTTCCATATAGGGGTGGGGGTAAAATTGCATTGCAGCAAAAGTGATTATTATATTTGGAAAGAGCATAAAAAAAGGCATTGAGAGGTATGTTCACTTTATTTGTAAGCCAAAAATATGAACAGCAAAATATTTACCAAAGTCTGTCCTGGGAGGATATTTGGATGTACCTACCTCCACCCCTTCCCTCCCTAGAGGGCAGTGGCCTTTGAAGACCTTTAAAAATATTTGTTTTAAGAAACCAAGACCTTGCAAAACAGTTGTTCTGTTTAAATAAAGTTCAAGAAAACTTTTCAGCTTCACAAATTTAATAATTGATATAAAAATACCTATTGATATGGCTTAAAATTCTACTCAAATAATGGGAATTGCATTTTGAAAACTAGAACCAGAGAAAAAGAAACTGATAACTGAAAATTAAGGTAAAATGTTGTTTTTTTCAAAATTTTAATAGGTATAGACCTGTTGGTAAATTTGCAGTGGGTCATATAATTTAGTTAAGATGAAAGTGAAAATGTCATTTGATGCCTTTTGTTATGCCCTTTCATAATTCAATAAATGCTACTGGGGCTAATTGCATCTTGAGCCCTTAAAGGGCCCCAAAGTAATTTCATTTTTGTAACCACACAAAGAAGTTATTAATACTAGTTAAGTTATTGAAAAGTGGTTAAGAACATCACTAGTTTATAAATAAGTTGTTCAAGAGTAACATATTCCAAAAATACTTATTTCTAAAAATTCAAACCTCATTTATCAGGCAATTCAAATATCCATAATTACTTTAACTAATAACTACCTTAACTTGTACTTTGAAGCAAAATTAAGGTCCATGCTGGATATGTTCTGCTTCATCAATGATGGTAATTTGGAATGTCACTGTGTTATGGGCCCAGTGATGTTGCATTAATTGGCAGCTGAGAGGGATGGATTGTACCACTTATATTTCCATGGCTTGTTGTTCCATTCTTTGTCAAGTCTTGACTTGAAGGAGGCAGCAGTGGGTGCAGTCATGGTTTTGTCTTGACAGTTGTTGGTAATACACTTGGTAAAATAGTTTTATGCATTTTGGTCTTCACTTTGTTAGCTTCTGCAAGTGTCCTCTAGTGCTGTGTTGACCTGTATGTTTTGTGAGGAGGGTGTTGTTTGGTTAACTATTATATTAGTAGGTCAGCATCATATTGCACCTGCAATGTCTGAAGACTAGTGTTGGTAGTTTTAGATGCTCTAGTCTTTTATCATACTGCATATTTTGTAGACCCATGATGCCTTTGTTGGCACGTCTTTGAACTCCTTTGGTTATTCTGGTATCAAGCTTGTAGGAGGGGGAGGTCAAACATGTTCCAAAATCCAAGAACAGCCTATTAATAGCCTTGTAAAGTCTCAGGAAGAGTGTACAGGAATGACTGGTGACAGTACATTTCAGCAGGCCTAGACTTGAGTTAGCTTTTGACACTACTTGTTGCCAATGCCTGCAGAACTTGAGTTGCTCATCAACAAGTACTCCCAAGCATCATTCTTCATGACTGGTTTGTAGCTAAATATCAGATCATGACTTCTGGCCATGTATGGTATACTGGTGGTGAGGATTGTTATTGCTGAAATGGAGGACACTGCATTTGTTGATGTTGAACTCAAGTAGCCATTCACTGGTCCACTTCTGGATTCTCTGGAGGTCTGATCACAGGCTTTGTGGAATGGCTGGCTTGCAGTCATCAGTATAAAGCATGGTGTTATTTGTGGCTTCCTTTGTCTTATCATTTATGTAAATGAAGAAAAGGGTGGGGCCTAGAACAATACCCTGAGGAACTCCACTGACAACATCACCTGGTTTGGGAAATTGTGGATGCCAACTGCCAATAGTTTGGCCCTAAGGTGTCTGTGGGGCACCTTGTCAAACACTTTAGCAAGGTCAAGCAAAATAAGGTCAACAGGTACTTCCTTCTCCAGAAGGTCAATGATGATATTGTAAGTTTCAACCATGTTGGTCTCCACTGAATTTCCTGAAAGGAAGCTGTGCTGGTCCAGTGACAGTATACTGCTGGACAGAAGATGTGTCAAAATTTTGGCATTCACAATATGTTCCAGGGCTTTTGCTACAGCTGAGGTTAAGCTGATAATTCTCTGCATTTGTCTTTTCACCTTTCTTGAATATTGGTGTAATGTGAGAGCTTTTCTAATCTGAAGGCTGTCTTTGAGTGAAGGGACTTCTGGAATATTTGACATAGTAGAGTTGAGATCTCATTAGCTAGTTTTTTTAGGAGCCTTAGGTGGGTGTTACCCCTCCCTGCCAACTTGTTAACATCTAGCACTTCAAGTTGCTTCATGACAGACACCAGAGAAATTATGATAGGTGGCATAGGGTTTGGTACACTATACACTGTACTGTTGAAGAGAGGACCATCAGGCTCATTGGTAAACACTGATCCAAATTGCTTGTTGAGTAACTCAGCAGTTTCTTGCAGGTCAGTAACTTCTGTGCCATTAGATTTCTTTAGCTTCTTTATTGAATGTCTAATATGATCTTTGCTGGATATGTAGTTCTAGAACCTTTTGGGGTTTCTCTTGCTATAACCTGCAGGCTTGGACTCAAAGTTTGAAAAGAGTTGTTTAGTGAGATTTTGTAGTTTGTTTTGACCCTTTGCAAACTTCTCATAGTCATCATCTTTCCCCTTTTTGTGATACTTGTTTCAGCATTAGCTTTTTTGTTTTTATTCTCTACATATCTGAGGCGTCATGTGTGGGAGTCAATTGAAAATACTCAATTTAATGGTAAAATTGAGTTTATTGAACCTACAAATAATTAACACATCTAGAATGGGATTTATTTGCGATAAAATCCCATTCATCAGGATTTTCATTCATATCCCATTCATTCATAGGAATGGGACTTATTGCAAATAAAATCCCATTCCTAGATGTGGTAGTTATTTGTAGCTTTGATAAACTCAATTTTACTATTTATTGAAAACCAACACATAACAATAGATATTTGCATTTTAAATCAAACCACCCCCCACATGTTAAAAGAGCAGTTGTAATATCCCTTGTTGATTGTGCCCTAAACATTTGTTCTGATTCCCACATCACAGCAGAATCAAACTTAATCAAGGGCATACTTTTTGGAAATGGGTATCCTATTTCATTTATTAATAGTGTAATTAACTGTAGACTGAAAAGACATTCCCATAAAATTAATGAATAGTTTACCATGTGAGATTTCTGACAAGCCCTTAAACATAATTTACCTCCCCTACATCCCAAAAATCACTACAAATCTTAAAAAAAGTTTGCACAAAAAATAATCTGTACATATTATTCACAAATAATTTTTAAATCATAAATTTCTAAATTCTGGTAAAGATAAAACCCAAGTTACTTGCCAAAGAGGGGTCTATCAAATACCATGCAATTGTGGCAAATATTATGTAGGTAGAACACACCAGAATTTAGAAAAGCCCATACAACTGCCCTTATTTGATGAATCTGCCCTTATTAGCAATGACCTAGGCATAAAGCAGGTAGTCCGAGGATCAATTGAAATCAGACTTAAGATTAATAATAATATTTACTTAAATAGGGACTTGGGGGAATATACACTAAATGCTTTATACACAAATTTAATAAAAATGATCTTCCAAAATATTAAAAAAAAAACAATAGACATTAACACAGAACCAGTCACAAAAAGAACTTTGAGGTTAGCTGCCAAAAAGGCTGGATTAGCAATAAAAACGCGTTTTTAAATTATTTTTCTTTCATCTCATTTAATCACCTTGTTTTACCTTACTTTTTATCAGTCCTGGTTGAACTTTGCAGAAGTAAGGATGCTAGGACTACTTTGGAAAAATTTTAATTTTTGGTTTTATTGGTCGCATGTTGTTGTGAGCCTTTTTTCTTTCATATATTTTTGTCTTGCTGAGGACGGCCCTTGGACATAGGGCCAAAATATTCATTCAAACTATCTCCACTGTCTTGCAAAACGATTTCCCTATTGTTCTTTGTGGTTTTGTTGTTTGTTACCTGGCTCAACAGTAACTGTAACTCTAAAAAAAGGAATTTTGATACCAATAGATACATCAAAAGAATTGTATTTTTATGTTGATTTCAAGTATATAGGTGCCATCAAGTGTATTCTTTCCCGTCAAAAGGAACGAGCCTCGGAAAGTTTGCCTTATTTTCAAAAAAAGGAGGAGACGCCCCCTGAAAGTAGTAGAATCTTAATGAAAACCACACCATCAAATTCAGCATATCAGATAACCCTTCTGTAGGGTTTTCAAGTTCCTATCTGCAGGAATGTGGAATTTTCTATTTATTGCCAGAAGAAACATCATGGATGTGTGTTTATTTGTTTTTTCCCCAGAGGTGATGGTATTGACCCAGTAGTCCTAGAATGTTGCAAGAGGGCTGATTCAAACAGAAATTATAAGTTCAAGTGCCCTCTTTAAGCCACCCCAAAAATTTGGAGGGCAACTAGGCCCCCTCCCGCACTCATTTTTTCCCCAAAGTCATCCGATCAAAAATTTGAGATAGCCATTTTGTTCACCATAGTTGAAAAACCTAATAGCTATGTCTTTGAGGACAACTTAATCCCCCCACCATCCCTGGGAAAGGGCTGCAAGTTATGAGCTTTGCCCATTGTTTACATAAAGTATTGGTTCTTGGGAAATATACAGACGTTTTCAGGAGCAATTTTTTCTGGGGGGGGGGGAGGCTGTTATGTTGGAGGATCTTTCCATAGAAGAATTTTTCATAGGGGAAGATAATTTACATGAAGGGGGCTCTGGATTTCCCAGCATTATTTAAAAAACAATCAGAAATTAAATAAAAAAAACAAGTTTTTTCAGCTGAAAGTAAGGAGCAACATTAAAACTTAAAATGAACAGAAGATAATATAGATATAAGGAGGGTTGTTTCTCCCTAAATAGCTCACTCTTATGTGAGCAAGAAATGAACAGAAATTTTTTGGTATATGAAAAGGGCTGACTCCTCCTCAACACCCTGCTCTTTATGCTAAAGTTTGACTTTTTTTCACAACTCTACTTTTTGAAACATTAAAAATTTTAATGTAAAGAGTGGGGCATTGAAGAGAAGACAGCCTCTTTCATATACAGAATAATTTCTGTTTGCTTTAAGTTTTAATGTTGCTCCTTATTTTCAGTTAAAAAAAAACTTTTTTTTATGTAATTGTTAATAGAAGCCAGACCATATAGGATTTTGAAAGTTTCTTACACTTTTTCTTCTTTGCCTTGCCTCTAGTCAACATGTTAAATTTGGTATTCAAAATGGTTATTTCATGAATTTTGGTTCTTGAATTGTCTTGAAATTTAGCTTCTTGAATTTTGAAAAAATCAAAGTGTGAATTTCTGACAAATAATTTTTATTAGACTTCAGGAAAGATAAGAAAGACAAAAAAAAATATATTGTATTAAAGGACAATTCAAAGAATCAATAAAGATCTTGAAGAATGATACTTAGTCTTATACACCAAAGATCATAACAAAACAAGAATATGCAAAAGGAAAAGATTTGTTAATAGGACAGTTAAAAAGAAATTGTACCATCAATCAAAGACCAAATATTTTGACTTCACACACAAAAGGCTTTATTAATGAGGGGGGGGGGCTTAGCTTGAACCAACTTATAAAAAAAGGTAAGAAAAACTTAATAAATAAGAGCTATACAAGAACGACCTGAGCATTGAAAGAAAAACTCAAACCTATCAATTGGCTGTTTTTACATTTTTCTTTGAAAATACCAGGGCAGTGTCATGAGCAGCCAATTTTCAGGTGGGTAAGCCCATACTATATCAATTGCACCGCATGCAATTTACATTAACTACAATCCTCATAAACCCAACCTTGTTGTGGGTGATTCTATTCAGAACTTGAGATGATTGTTTTTCACCACTCTTCCAGAGCTGTACTGTTTTATTGTGAATAGCAGTATATGCTACCAACTGTTTGTTAATGTTCAGAAAGCCATAGGCTAACTGTTGTTCAGCTGGAGTAATCATTTACTACAAGATGGGCATGGGCATACTGGAACAGATTGGTATCTATACGCATAGGCCTATCTAATGTTGATATTTAGTGAAAAAGCTCTTAGGAGATTTTTGTATTTCAATAATGATTAGAAAATATTTTTAAATATATAAAATTATTTTATAAAATCTAACTATATAAAATACATAGTTAGAAAATATTTTTAGAAAAATGAGACCTTGTTGGTTCTCAGTGTTACAATATAACTGCAAATTAATTTCCAACTTAAGTTCTCTTTGTAGGCCTATTCATTAAACACTTTTAAATTGCTTCTTACTATTATTAGTTGATTTAGGGAGAGGCCTGTGCTAACCTCTTTGAAGAAATAGGTATATATATACCAAATCATATTATTGAGTTAGGACTAAAGTGAATACACCATTTGATGCCTTTTTTTGGTAAAGTTCTACAAAATCATATTATTGAGTTAGGACAAAAGTGAATACACTATTCAATGCCTTTTTTTATGCTTATTACGAATATAATAAGCATTTATATTGGAAATGAATTACCGCCCCCCCCCCCCTATATATGCCAATTCAGGGTTAGGTTTGGTATACCCTAGATCGGGGGGGGGCGGCTGAAATTCATTTCCGATAGAAATACTTATTATATTTGTAATCAGCATAAAAAAGGTATCAAATGCTGTATTCACTTTATTCCTAACTCAATAATATGATTTCATAGAACTTTACCCTTTTTTATGCTGATTATGAATATAATAATCATTTCTATTGGAAATGAATTTCAGCCCCCCCCCCCTATATATGCCAATTCAGGGTTAGGTTAGGTATATATAGGGGGGACTGAAATTTATTTCCAATAGAAATGATTATTATATTCATAATCAGCATAAAAAAAGGCGGTCAATATCTACCAAATCATATTATTGAGTTAGGACTAAAGTGAATACACTATTTGATGCCTTTTTTAATGCTGATTACAAATATAATAAGCATTTCTATCAGAAATGAGTTTCAGCCCCCCCCCTCCTATATATGCCAATTCAGGGTTAGGTTAGGGGTCAATATCTACAAAATCATATTATTGAGTTAGGAATAAAGTGAATACACCATTCAATGCCTTTTTTTATGCTGATTACAAATATAATAAGCATTTCTATTGGAAAGGAATTTCAGCCCCCTGCTACATAGGCTATACCTAATCTAACCTAACCGGTCAATATATACCAAATCATATTATTGAGTTTCAAATAAAGTGAATACACCTTTCAATGCCTTTTTTATGCTGATTATGAATATAATAAGCATTTCTATTGGAAATGAATTTCAGCCCCCCCCCCCATATGTAGGTTATACCTAACCTAACCAAACCCTGAATTGGCATATATAGGGGGGGGGGGCTGAAATTCATTTCCGATAGAAATGCTTATTATATTCATAATCAGCATAAAAATAGGCATCGAATGGTATATTCACTTTAGTCCTAACTCAATAATATGATTTGGTAGATATTGACCACCCAACCTAACCTAACCCTGAATTGGCCTATATAGGGGGGGGGGGGGCTGAAACTAATTTCCAATAGAAATGCTTATTATATTTGTAATCAGCATAAAAAAAGGCATCGAATGGTGTATTCACTTTTGTCCTAACTCAATAATATGATTTCGTAGATATTGACCAGGTTAGGTATAGCCTATATAGGGGGGGGGGGGGGTGAAATTCATTTCCAATAGAAATGCTTATTATATTTTTAATCAGCATAAAAAAGGCATCGAATGGTGTATTCAATTTAGGCTATTCCTAACTCAATAATATGATTTGGTAGATATTTACCACAATATTGCTCTTTGATGACTGTTATACAACCAATTTAGGGGGCCCACAGAAGTTGCTTATCCCCCCCCCCTTAGTTCAGAATGAAATGATGCCACTGCTATCACATAGCCTAGCATAGGCATAGGCCTAGAAAGAAGTAGAGCTAAACTAAAATTTTACTGTAACATTGTAGACTGGACCATGTAAGAAAACATCTTACTAGCTCTTTTGTGATAAATCTGATGTTATACACCTTCTTTTGGATATCAGGCACCAGGATGAAGTTATCTCCTGGCTCCCATCTCCGGGTTTATCTCCCTGACCTAAAATTGCTTACCCTATAGCTCTGAAAATAAAAATTATCCTTAAAAAAAACTGCTGAAACTTACAGCCATCAACTGATACCAAATTTTTTAATTTTTTGCTGGTTTCGATATTTTACTTAAAAGTACAAATATAAGCATGAACTTAAAATTAATGACTTAAATATTTTTTTTGGCACAATTTTTCATTGTTATTTGGAATTCCTTTGTTAGGAGCTTTCAAATGAGGTGTTACATGACTATATTAAAAAAATATTATTTTAACTGTTAGGCCTATTGAGGTGGAGGCAAAAAAATTTTGTTGCTTCATTTTTTCATCAAAAGCTATAAATCAGCAAATCATTTGAAAGCTATCTTTATTCTAAACATGTTTCTAGCGTTTTTTTATACATCAAGTCTAACACAGCACCATAAATTCTCTTTTGTCTCCCATCTCCCCTTTCCTCCCAAACCCTTCTTGTCAAATGAAGTAAAATTAAAATTCGTAAATAGATTTGTCATAGTGATATATCTCTTGAATGGAGAAGTTTTCATTTCCTAGGAATGTCCTAGCTCCATAAACCCCCCTACCCCTGAATATAAGTACCTCCCACAGAAAAACATGACAAATTTAAATTTGGTTCAAAAACTATTGAATAAAAATTTAAAATCTTTATATCAGGAGCTTTCAAATGAGGTGCCGCATTACTATATTCAATTATATTTTATCTTTACTGTTAGAGAGGTAATCTAGAGGTAGGCCAAATGAGGTCTTTCATTTTCTGTCAAAGCTTATGAAACAGCACATCATTTGAAAGCTATCCTTCTTCTGAACATGTTCCTAGCGTTGTTTTCTACATTAAACCTAAAAGGGCCACACATACACTCTTTTGCCTCCCATCTCCCCTTTCCATTCAAACCCTCCATGTCAAAACAAGAAAACTGAAAGTTTGTAAAGAGATTTTTTATAGTAACATACATCTTAAATGGAGAAGTTTTTCTCGTCTAGGAATTTCCTAGCTCCATAAAACACCCTAATCCAGAATATAAGTAGGCCTACAACCCAAAGAAAAACATGGCAAATTTAAATTTGGTTCAAAAACTATTGCAAAAGACTTAGATATTGAAAATCTTTATGTCAGG
>NW_028297449.1:0-17936 GCF_049724085.1 Artemia sp. Qi Xiang Cuo
GAAAGTAAGGAACGACGTTAAAACTTAAAACGAACAGATATTATTCCGTATATGAAGGGGGCTGTCCCCTCCTCAACGCCTCGCTCCTTACGCTAAAGTTTGTCTTTCTCACAACTCTATTTTTTTAAACAATAAAAAAACTTTAGCGTAAAGAGCGAGGCGTTGAGGAGGGGACAGCCCCTTTCATATATGGAATAATTTCGGTTCGTTTTAAATTTTAACGTCGTTCCTTACTTTCAGTTAAAAAAACTTGTTTTTTTTATTTAATTTTTGAACGTTTTTGAATTAATGCAGGTTTTGATTTTGGCTCACCGTACATGAATAATTACAACAAAATTTGCATATTATATTTGGTTAAATGGCTTTCTCGAAACTTGTTTAATTTTATTTACGAACGTTTTTATTAGTAATAAATATACGTAACTTAGAATTAACTTACGTAACGAACTTCTATATTCATAAATTTTTAACACGTATATTAGGGGGTTCGCCCCCTAGTCAATACCCTGCTCTTTAAACTATAGTTCGAATTTTTTTTTCCAGTTCTTTAAAAATGACCTTTCAATCACAATCAGTTGATCAGTTGAAAAACTTGTTTTTTTTTTATTTAATTCCTGATCTTTTTATTTAATAATGCTGGGAAATCCGGCGCCCCCTTCATAGCAATGTCCCTCCCCCATGAAAACTTCCTTCATGGAAAGATCCTTCCATATAGCCCCCCACCCTCTCCTTCCCCCACCTACCAGAAAAAATCTCCTCTGAAAAAGTCTGTATACTTCCCAATAACCACTACTATATGTTAACATTGAGTAAAGTTCATAACTTTCAGCCCTCCCCCTGGGGACTTTGGGGGATCAAGTCATCCTAAAAGACATTTTTATCATATTTTCGACCATGCTGAACAAAATGGCTATCTCAAAATTTTGATCGGGTGACTTTGGGAAAAAAATGAGCGTGGGTGGGGGCATTTTTGCCCTCATTTTTTTTTGGTAAATTAAAATGAGAATTTTAAATTTTATTTTCGTTTCAATTGTGCCGTCCCACGATATTATTGGACCACTGGTTCGTTACGATCACCCCTTTTAAAAAAAAAAAAAAAAAAAAAAAACAAACAAACAAATAAACACGCATCCGTGATCTTTCTTCTGGCAAAAAATGGAAAATTCCACATTTTTGTAGATAGGAGCTTTAAACCTCTACAGTAGGGTTTTCTTATACACTGAATATGATGGTGTGATTTTCATTAAGGTTCTATAACTTTTAGGGGGTCTTTTCCCCTTTTTTCGAAAATCAGCCAAATTTCCTCAGGCACGTAACTTTTGATGGGTAGGATTAAACTTGATGAAACTTATATATTTTAAATCAGAATTAAATTATGATTCTTTTGATGTTTCTATTGGTATCAAATTTCCGTTTTTCAGAGTTTCGGTTACCATTGAGCCGGGTCGCTCCTTACTTACAGTTCGTTACCACGAACTGTTTGACAAGATGGCTTTACTTCGAGCTTGCGCACAAACTAATCATGACATGTCCTTTTCAGCCATTATGTAGAAGTGATACCAAATTAAACGTAAAAAAATAAAGCAACAATCCTAAAATGTATTCTTCTAAAATGGATTGTGGATTGAAAATGAATTTATCTTAAAAGGGATTGATAATATTTTTATCCTGTAAAAAGTGTCCTTAATTGGTTTGTTTTTACTATACCAAAACTCCTATATTACTTTGTGTTTTCAGTAAAGACCTAGTTTTTTATAATCATAAAAGCATAGGGAAACATAATTAGTTGGTTTATTTGTGCTAATTTTATTAATATATATTAGATAGGCTGTGAAGTAATAATTTTTGCCTGTTTTAAGTTTCAACTTCGCTCATTAATTCCCTCAGAAAAACTTAGTTTTTTTTAAATTAACCTTTGTTCGTTTTTTATTAAAATTTAATGTAGAAACAACACTGCCATGATATTTTCTAATAATACGGAATAATGTATGTTCGTCTTAAGTTTTAATGTCACTCCTTAGTTTCAATTGAAAACTTATTTTTAATATAATTTCCAATTATCACCGACCTAGGGAAGACAAGACACATCTAGAAAATACTGCAAACAACCTTGACAGCTACGAAAAACTTTCAGTCTATAACATAAAGTTCATCATTCATATTTCCCAAAACAATACATGTTTTTCAGGAACGTTTGTTTTTTGATGAGCAAAAAGCTGTTTTACTCGGCCGACTTCGCCTGAGAAGGCTACTGTAACAAAAGAGAGCTGTTTAAGGACTCATTTAAAAGCTAATATTTATACCTAATCGCTATTTTTAAGTTTGACTTGATAGCATATTCCCATAAAGTGCACTTTCGGTTATTTCCCCCATTTTATTAAATGAAAAAAGTACCCTTTCCAATGAAATGATCAAAAAAAGGTCTTTTTCAAACCCTAGGTAGGAGCAAACATTAAGGGGGGAACAACGTCCCTTCCCCTCCATTATTGCCGTTAGAACTGGCACACAGGCTTCATCGCAGAGTGAAGTTTGAAGGTTCAATTCAAAACTGTTGACCATTCAAGCTTAATTTTTGGTAAACTTTCAGTTGAAAAGTTTTCAGTTTTAGTTAATTTTTTTAGCAATAATCTTTTACTTTTAAGATGAGTAGGCGATTTTTGAAACTTACTAAGAGGGTCTGGAGGGGAAGTATATGTGAGGTGTTTTATAAACCTCCAGTTAAGGGCCTTCGACCATAATTATTAAGATGTTCTGGTAGCCCGCTAGCCCCACCCCTCGAGAAACGGCATAAAAAGTGCCTTTTTTCGTGCCATATGGCAGTTGCAGACGGTGGAATTTATATAAACCATGTACATATGCGAAATAGCTTTTGAATGAGCTCTTAAGCATATCTCTATGATCTTCTAGTAACCCGCTAGGCCTGGAAAAGAGAAGAAGAAAAAGACCGTTTTAACATTTTTTTTACTTTTAGTTACTATTGGCTGGGGTTCGCTCTGTGCTACGTTGCAGCTAATGCTTCAATCATGACAAAGGGTTCATGGCATATTTTCTACAAAAACTAGTTATTATTGAAATCTTAATCAACGATAAAATTTTTACAAACCTAGTAAACGTAAGCACTAGTTTTTAATTGAGTCATTAAACTTGTATCTACGACGGTGTGGTAGCCTGCTAATTTTTCAGTAGCTTACTGATGAACAGAAGATTTATGAAATTTACTACGGGGGTTGGGAGGGGGAGTGTACGGGAGGGGTTCTTTTAAACCTCCAGTTAAGGGTTCTGGAAGATGACTATTAAAATAGTACCTGTTTTGTACTTAAGAGCTTTTCCACTTAAGAAGTGGCACCAAAGGTTTGTTTTCAGTGCTATATCGCACTTACAAACAGTAAAATTGATAAAAAAAAAATAAATAATAATAATAAAAAAAAAAAAAAAACGCATATATGAACAATAGCTTTTAAATGAGCCATTAAAAATCACTCTTATAGGTTGTGCTTGCCGAATAGCCCAAGCTTTTCCACTTAAGACCGGGCACCAAGAGTACTGTTTCTAGTGCCATTTGGAACTTGCTGATGGTGGAATTTATATGAAGGACGTAGATATGAGCAATGTCTTTTATATGAGCTATAATAGATCTGTCTATGGTGTTCTGGTAGTCTGCTAGTGCCACCCCTTGAGAAATGGCACAAAAAGTTTCATTTTAGTGCCATATAGCACTTGCAGATGGCGGAATCTATAAAAAGCACGTAGATATGAGAATAAGCCATTTGAATGAGCATATTTTGAATGAGCATACTTTGAATGAGCCATTAAGCACTTCTCTATGACTTTCTGGTATTCCGCTAGGCCTATTGAAAAAAAAGAAAAAAACGTAAAAAAAAAACGGGAGACAGATCAGTGTTACCGATGCAAAAAAGTGATTTTCTTTGTTGTTCAAGGAGGGGGACTGTAACTTCTGTGTACAAGGTTTTCGACCTTGCTGATTTCAATGGTTCACTTTTCTTTTTGTTCTGTCGCCTTTTTCGAGGGGTTTAGGGCTTTTTTCGAAATTGCAATAATTTTGTTTTCGCAATAAACTTTTACTTTTAAGATGAACTCAAATAATAGTTACCATTCCTAAGTCAGTGTCAGATGGCAATTTTTCTCACTAGGCAGTTTTTTTTTTCAAAACGCTTCTTTAACTTTTGGTTACTATGGGCTGTGGTTCGCTCTTTACTAGGTTGCAGCTACCGCATTCATGATACTCCCCTTCTCTGAGTTGTGTATGAAAGTGATCAGACAGATTTGAAACTGATTGGGGAATGTTATTTGTGCTAAAGGTATATGGAGGGGATTTTCACTTACATTTGGCATTTAATTGACGGTAGATGACTGACGTTTGATAAGCAGTTATCTACAACCACAGAGTCAAGAAACGCGAAATTTTAGATGGTTGACTTTTATAGTCCAGGCTCTAAGTTATATCTAATTACTATACAATTAAATATATAAACATGGTGAATATTTAAATATAAACTCCTTATAGGTTAAACATTTATAAGCAGCTTTGGAACTAAAACGTATATTTTTCCTTAAAAAATGGGTTCCTGAAATGAATCCAAGAGATACAAAAAGATTCTAAATCACTACAAAAGAAAGAAAAATGAAATCAATCTCACAGCACTTCTTTTCAGTAGGACATGATATAGATCAGCTTAGTTTTCTAAAAGTTCCATCAAACTCACAACTTTTGTCAGGTACAAGAAACACGACTTGGAGCTAAAAAGAAGTGTAACCACTTCTAATCGATTTCAAATTTTAGTATCCTCGAAAGAAATACCTTTGTTAGAAAAGGTATCGGAGATCTTGTCAAAATCAATGCTGATAAATAATACCAGTTTCTACAGAAGGAAAACACCTAATTTCAATTATGACCTTAGACTGTTTAGAAGGCAAATGTTTAGAAGGAACTATTTAGAAGGTTAGAAGGTTTAGAAGGAAAAAATACAAAGCTTCATTTTATGTTCCTAAATTATACTACTGTTTTAGCGCAACTATTTTATACAACTGCTTTAAATATTGGATCCTGGGAATTATTTCGCAATCGATGGATTCACTTTTTAAGTACAAGTCAACAAACAACATTACTATTTTTTCTGTCGGTTCGCCAACACAGCTGAGACTCAATATGTTTCAGCAGAATCATGAAATAAACTCTATTTTGTGCCAAAATGTTTCAGCAATGTTTAAAAAACTCTAAGCGTGTCTAATTTCCTTTAGCAGCGGGATATTCTAAATTCACCTGCATTCACTTTAGTTTATTTTTCTCAGCTTTTACTAGAAAGCTGTCAAACTTACCATTCACCGTAAATAAGAACGGTGCTTCACACCAATGGGATAACTATTGTTGGCGAATTTTGCTTCTTTGAAAAAAAAAAGAAAAAGATGCTTTGGAAATACACTAGCACAAAATGGCTAAAACCAACCACTGAAATGACCAACCACAAATCAAATGAAGTTAAACTTGAATATATGCAATGTCAAGCATCCAGGAAGTTGAAAATTGAAAAATGAGCTATTGTAACAGTCGTCCTAATAGCGTGAAGTAACTTTTATTTTTGTATAGCTTTATATGTGCTGATCAAGAAAATTCGTACCCAAGAGTAGAGGATATGCTTTGAGTTACTCAACTTCGAGAGCCGATATCTCCTAAGTTACTTTTCTGGACTGAATTCAGAAGACAAGAAACAGATATTTAAAAGCTTCAAGTGAATATCTTTGATAAACTAAAAAGCTTATTGCTTATAAAATGGTCCAATTTTATAAAAAAAAAAACGATAGTTGACAGCCATTGTCAGAATATTGGCAAAATGCATTACTTTTATCTCTGTGCCCTATGAGTCTACAAATATACCAGTCAATCGAGTCCGTTAAGATTAAAAAAAAGTTATTTGATAGGCTCTGTCGAATTTTGGCAAAAATCCTTATTCTAATACCTTCTCTTTGGACGTTCCTTTGTCTAGTATATACTTTTGTTTAGTACACCTTTTTAAGCGTTAAAAAAAAGTAAACTTAAAGGTCGACTTAATCATTTCGGCAAGTGAAAGACTAATGCATTGTTATGACACTTTTTCGTCATTTTTGCTTCAATTTTCCGTATTTTTATCCTGGTGATCTTGCTATCAAATCAAATGTCTTTTTTCCTTTGAAGCAGTGGAAAACTCTTAAGAAGATTATTTTGTAGAAAGTATATTTGTAGAAAATATATTTTATAAGAAAGTAATTATGTGACTATTTGCTCTTCTATTTACAGAGACAATTCTGCTAACGAAAACCCGCTGGAACCGAATAATACTTATTGATATATTGCGACTTGCTTTAGTGCGACTTGTTGTCACATTGAGTTGTTTTTTTTGTTAATAAAAATGTATGAACCTGAACCTGAAAAAGATTAACTAGGGAGGTAAATCAAAAGGCAATATGTGGTGCTTGGGTTTACTAAGGGGATCGGTTTTAAACTTTAAGGGAGTGTTTGGAGAGGACAAGGAGACTTCAAATGCTATGTTTTGTAAATTAGTATCGCCAGTGATGATGAACAAAAGAGAGGTTAACTGTAAGGATCAATGAGTCGGAACAAGTTCAACTTTAAACCGTAAGAGTGTTCTAGGTTACATAGTATGTATCACTTTGTGGTCTTGGACGACCAACGTATCTCTTATTCCAACAATTATTTATTTCTGTTAAGATATTTTTTTCTTTCTGAAGTTTTTAATAAGATAACAAAGGTGGATAAGATCAAAGTTCGATGAATGGAAAATTTTACAAATTATAAGAAATTATAATGCTGTTAGCGTAATGAATGATAAGGCGTTCAAAATTTATATCTCGTTTCAGTTAAAAAGTCAACTTTTTGTCTCTCTTTCAAGTTTATCGGATAAGAGAAGAGATGATAACAAACTTTTTTCATAAATACTTATCAAATGAAGCAAGTTTCAGACTGGAAGAAGAGTTTCTAAATTGAAAGTTTCTGCTTTTAGTCATTTCACGTTCAGAAACTTTCCGGCAAAAAAGTTTCCTATAAAGAATGCTTAGAAGCTTAATGATGGCTGATTTTACTTTCCAATTTCGTTTTCTTTGCACTTATTTCTTGACAAAACTACACAAAAGTTATTTATCTGCCTATATAATTGCCTATGTCGGTAACTTCAAACAAATAACTAATACTCAGTACTGAAAACAATTGTTTCCGAAATTTGTTTTGGAGGCGGGGAGGCAAATGGTTTGCACTTTACAAAGGAGTATACTCTGCACTTTATTTTCTTTTTTTTGTATGCCCGTCGTCTATTCTTTGCCTAGTTCTTCTATAATTTAGGAACTACATTTACACATATTATTGACACCGAAGGAATAACCGGTCTTTTTCTTTTAAATAAAAAAAACAAGTTTTCTTAACTGAAAGTAAGGAACGACGTTAAAACTTAAAACGAACAGAAATTATTCAGTATATGAAAGAGGCGGTCCCCTCCTCAACGCCTCGCTCTTTATGCTAAAGTTTTTTATTTCTGTTCGTTTTAAGTTTTAACGTCGTTCCTTACTTTCAGTTAAGAAAACTTGTTTTTTTTAATTTAATTTTTGAACGTTTTTGAATTAATGCAGGTTTTGATTTTGGCTTACTGTACATGAATAATTAAGACAAAATTTGCAAATTAATTTTACTTTTATAGTAGTAGTCAAGGTACTATTTCTGGGGCGCCCCCGTACCAAACAGGTTTTTCTGATAGGTATAGTATGCTACCGGTCCTATAGGTAAACATTTCTACAGATCATTACACCTTTGCCAAGAGGAGCGAGTATAACTTGATTGGTGATTGGGATTTGAATAAAGGGAATAGTTTTCATTACAAATGATATTAGTAAGAGAATTGAATTCAAAGAGAATATTTTTTATTTTCAAGGATATTACTGGAGAAAAAAAAATGAGTGGTGCATTTACATTATTGGAGAATAACGATGGAACCGACAGTAGCAACGATATACGAGTACCTAATGTATCTGTGGAAATAACTGCTGGCTGTAGACTATATCTTGAAAGGGACACTATGTGTGCTAGATACGTGATATCATTGAGCAAATTTAAGCAGGAGGAGCAGCAGTGTTTTCCTGGAAAAGTGAATATTCTCCATATAAATAAACTTTGGTCAGCATTAGATGTACTATCGAAATATATTGATTATAAAAAAATGCATCAGTGATTATTGTTATTGTAATTATGTTCAATAAAAATGTTTATAAATAGGTGGTATTTTTTTTTTCTTTCTATAGTATACTGGCGTATATTTTCTAGAGTAGAAAAAAGAAATTCTGGTTAGTCTGAAGTTGATCGTGAGAGAGTTAGGACTCTAAAAAAAATGGATAGATTCGAGAAAGATCGAATCATGAGGAATCTAGTTCTTATGGAAAAACATTTAATTCTAGACGATGATTTTCTAGAGTTGTTTATTCAAAGGAAGATATTTTCTCGAGGAATGCTTGTCGATATAATGAAAACTGATTCTCAATCATTAGACTATTGTATGAAGCTTCTACATTGTGGTCCAAATTTATTTACAAAATTTATTAATATATTGATCACGACACGACAAAATTACATTGTGGATATGCTTTTAAACATTAGTTTTTAGAAATTTAGGACTTTTTTTCATAAGAAAGATGGTGCTCAAGGATTATTTACTCCTCTCTCTCTCTCAGACAATTTTTTTTGTTGCTAGCTGCGTTTTAGTGTTGCAATAATAGCCTCAACACAGGGCAAAAATGTTCCATAAATGTCCGGTATGTAAATACTGTCCGGGAATTTTGTCATCATTCTAGAACAGCGATATAAGAGATCTGCATAATTAGATGTGTGGATCTTACGACCCACGGACATTGAATAGAGGATGGGCTCTTCAAATTAAAGGTTGTAATTCCTGTCTTGAAGAGGTGTGTGACTCTCATCCTAGAGGTCACCTATGCTCCAATTGTCATTATGATAAATGTAATCAGTGGGAGAGTACATATCCCGGTATGATTGGAAAGAATCCTAACCGTGATTTTAGTTTACTGGTACGAGAGTGGTATCGTCGTGGTTTTAGATTGTTCTGGGAGGAGGAACCGGGTCAACGATTCAACTGTTCGAACAACAAGATAATATGGGGTTTGAGTTATCGCTTTGAGGAAAATAGGTGTTGGTATTAAAAACCAGTGGATTTTTATTTGGCATTGCCGGGAGTCTAATCGACACTTTAGGGCGAAGTGAATTAAATCGCTTAGAATAGACAAAGTGAAATCTCTGAATTCTATAGAATGAATGAGAATAGTATCATTGGCTCAAGAAAGAGATATGACAAGAGTGAAGTTACACTCTATCGTAGAAAATGTGACCCTGAAATTGCAGTACATCAAGATCAGTACACTGTGAATTCAGATAATCTACCTGCACTAGTTGTTGTCGACAAATACCTAGTAGTAGTGGACGAAATCTAAAGAGTAGAAAAGTCGTTTTATCATTTATATAAAATTTTTTTATTAATAAAAAATTTAAAATTCATATTTTGAACAATTAATTCTTATGGCACTAAAATCAATATTAAATACACTTGTAAGTATATTCTCCACTATAAATTCGTTCAAGTGAGGTAAGTCAGCGTAGATGTTGACAAACTACTTGTAGGTGTAGCCAAGACATCCGAACATGAAAAAGAGCAGTGCATGAAATACAAATGTCTTAGTCGTTAAATCATGTTCTCTTCGTTGATTTTGAATAATGGTTTTCCCCCTTCCGTCAGTAAAGTTGCTGATGTATGAAGGAAATAATTTTTACGATAGGCCAAAAGAATCATAAAATGCAATATTACCCTCTGTCTGAAAGATGCTTAGCCCATGACAAATCGTCATAGTTAATGGACTGCTATTAAAAATGATTAGGGTATTGGTGACACTTGGAATTTTTTCAATGAAGTCCGATGGTATGCAATAGGACTTGTATTGGGACATGTATGGATCCATACTAAATACGTTGATTATTTGGTTTGTGTTCATGGTGCTAGGTCTAGTAGAACACTGCCATCGGGTGTGATTTTCCAATAGGTTTCAAATTGAATCAGTGATATTAGTGTGATACTTTCAGTCAGAGCATTGGCAAATGTACACTCTAAACGTACATTCCCTGTTCGTACTATGGTCATATCTTGCGTATCTGACAAATCCAAAACAATAGCCCCATGAGTTTTTGAAAACATTGAATCAGTTATTCTATTTTCAAATAGTTAAGAGCCATGATCTAGGGAGTGCATGGTCAACTCGTACAGAGTTCTATAGGATTTTTTGTCAAATGAAAGAGTGTACAGTGGAATACGATTCACTTTGCACACAAGGCTAGATAGATCGAAAAAATTAAAATCATGAGGGGATTCAGTCCAGGATCCAACAGCACTGCCACTCTTCACAAGGACGAAAGCCAATTTTGATGGGATTTCTCCATTGATAAATGATGAATCACTATCGCTACGAGAGCCAGTGGTACTAAGAAGGTGATTGGTGATTGGATAAGGGACAAGAAGTTTAATGCTGTTACCGTTGGCTCTTAGCCTTTCCACTGCCACTGTAACAGAGCTCATAGCTAGTTGTTTTTGGAAGTGGCGAATAGCCGCTGTGATAATAAGATTTGCATCGGGTGCTGGTGGAAATGTTTTTATCAAAATAAAAATTCTATAGGGCCATCTGTAGTTTTATTCCAATCTTGACTTCAGGGGGTAGCCATTGGGATATATTGAATATCTCATGATTTAATTTTCCAACTAGATGATACTCCTGGGTCACTGCAGTTGTCAACTCACCGTCAGTATCAACACCTGTTCGATATTCATAGCCTAATGATTGTCCTCTCAACTCTTTGTAAGCCTTTGGCGTCATCATCATAAATTGTATGTAGCTTGCATAGTTTGATAAATTATTACTAGTGCTCACCAATGTTCCATTAATAAATACATTAATTTGTTCGAATAGATTGTGTAGAATACAGTTTTCATAGGAGAGACCGTCGACGGCATTTGGAGTTGTATTATCTTACTTTGTCTGCGCTACAACATTTACATCAATAAATGTTGACGACAAATCAATGAAATAGTCTTCATTGTAAAATATTTTAAAGTGTATATTGTCCGAGATGGGTTGTTGGGGATGAAATTGTTCATAGTAGCCATACTTGACACTGACATCAACATTTTCAGCATTGAATAGATTCAATGAGGAACTGATTGATGGATATGATTCCTTGTGGGGAGATAAGTCATCTTAAGAGAAGAAATCCTTCTTTGACCTAACTATATTTTTCTGCTTCTTCTTTTGCTGTTTATTACCCCTCATTGTTTTATGTCTAAAAGTCCTTGCTTATTTCCTGTGCTTACTGCCTGGGTGGAGAGTGATGATTGAATGACGCTAGCGCATCCTTTTCACTCTCTCCCCATTTTTTCGAGATTTTAATTTTTCACCAATGGCTCTGGCTTAAGATTTAATATTTTCTTTAACACTCTCATTGAAATTCTTGCCCGACCCCCAGTCCTGTAGCGTTGAGGCAGGAAAACTCGACATAGAAGGTACAAGATATTGTTTGGCAAGTGGTAGTGCAGAACGAAATAGCCTAGAAAAACAGATACCAAGACCATAGCCAGACAATTTATTACGCCCCATGTAGTATTCCAATCCATTACCTATTTGACGTGGACTCAAAGCACCGAGATAACAGTCAATATCGGGACAGATAAATGGAATTCTTCGATTGTTCATTTTAGGTTATTGTAACATCGTTGCTGACAATGGGTCAAAAATGACATGTAATCACAGCTAAGCCTTTTGTTTTCGCTAGAGAATCACCCAATTCACTTCTTATTGTTAACTGACAGATTTCCAAATAGTAAGTGTTTAAATAAAATTACTTAAGATGCTTTATATTATAATGAAGAGATAGTTCATGAGCTATTTTTCGTTCAAGAACACGTAGGAGGAGGACATTTGAATGGCAGACTCGACGTTTACACAAAGGATTCATTGAGAAATATGCTAGAGTCCGAGGAAACACCAGGAGGATAATCAGCAAAAAGAACTTGATCCATCCCGTAAACGGTGTCAGAATTTTCCCCATGGATCGTATTCTGTTTAAAGCCAAGAACATCTCTCAAGTTGTCAGTGAGAATAATTGTTTTAGGTTCAGCAGGTCAGCTAAGTTTAACACTATTATGTTTCAGTGAATAGTTACAATAGAACGCAACTGTCCTATAGGCTAAGTTTCTTCTAATGACTGTACTACTAAAGTATCCCTTGTTTTCAGATTTTATATATGTCACTCTGACTTAAGTGTAATGACTTAAATCAATTGTTATGGCCTATTCATTGTTGACCGAGCACCACACGGTCAGAGTCCAATTGAATGTTCAAGGGGCTGTATCATGTTAGTAATCCCGTCTCAGTACGTCTTAGTGATTTTGATGCCAAAATTGATACGGGTCACTTCATATGCACCGTCAAAGTTGATGGCGAGGGAGTTTTGTCCAAAAATCACTTGTCGTATTCAAGTCATTGTAGAGAGGATCGGAAACGTTGGATATGAAAGCTACATAGAAATGATTTGGCATTGTCAATATCTTCAACACCAATCCAAGAATTAAAATCAGAGTTGTATCCTAGCCATCGAACAAGTAACTATTTCTTACCCCCGCGAGTGCGTCTATTTAATATCTTTTCAATTTGATTGATTTCACTAGAATTTTTTACTTTTTTAAATTCATAGTCATAATAGCTACCGAGTATCTCCTGTTCTATGGTATCTCGCTGGCAATAAGTTATGAGTTTAGTGTCTAGGATTTTTGCCACTTTAAAAAGTTCTTTGGACCACAAGTAAGTCTACTTTTCAAAAACATTAGTTGTTCTATTAATTAGGACATTATCACCAACATTAACTTTATTTTTCTTCTTCTGGGCCTTTGATTCATTGGAATATTGTTTAAGAAAATTGTTAATTGTATTATGATTCGAATGATTAACCTCAGTTGGTGTAGAGTTGTACAATAATCGATGAGGTCTTTGATTATAAATCAACATGATTTTATCTAGATCATTAATAAAATACTGCGTATTTTTCACTGTACAATATAATGAAATTAAAAGTCAATTATTTCTGATCACTCGTTCGGCCAATGCAGCCTTTATAGGACTGTGAATATGATAGAGCAGTTTACGATATTTGTCTAGTACTTTTGCAACATGTGGATTAACAAATTCACTACCACGATCTGTTTGAATTTTTTTATATGAATCCTTTAAGAGAATACTTTCAATGGCCTGAGCAACTTTAACACCTCTCTTTGATCGCAATGGAATTGCATATGCATAGCGACTAAAAACACTGATTGCAAGTAGAATGTACTTGTACGGTGTATTGTGACGTCGTTGAAGCTCACCTAGCGTCAGGAGATCTGCTTGCATCATTTGCAATGGGTAAAAGGCTTTAGTTTTTCGAGATTGATTGGCATGAAGTCTCTGATTTATATGCAGAGTGTAACTTGGTTCATTTTGTTGATAGTCTTTTACACTTTTAGTGTGAATACCCATGACTTTGGAAAGAGTTGTGGGGGAAGTTAAACTCCCCGCCTTGCCAATATTTTCATAAGAACCTTTCAAAACTTCATCCATCTTGAACGTAAACACATTATGTAACGTCCGCTACCCTTTGTTCTATGGTCTTCTGGTGGAGACGTTAATTTGATACGTCTTTACTTCATTCTAGCCATCAGTGGTGTGCTATTATTTTCCGAAATTTATTTAAAATCTTTTTCTTCTTCTTTAAGTTCATCTTTTAATGTTGATGATGATGACCATACACGCTTATTTATTTTTTTTAGAATTTTTCTATGACAAAAAAGACTTTTGGTGAGGTTGAATTGATTAATAAATTTGTATAGATGAGTGTCAAATGATAATAGTCCTTTACGATTTGTAACCATGTCATACATTAAATCAAGTAGATTATAGCTATTGCCCTTGAGTCGTTTTATTTGTTCACGATATGAGTGGGGCCTTAGATTTCCAAATTTCATTAAATTCTTCTTCAATTCCTCCTTCTTCAATGGCGGTCCAACAGCAGATTCGTGAGGAGATTATTCTCTTTGAGGATCAGCAGCAGTGGGTTGCGAACAATAGATTTTTCTTGATCCATAAAGAGCGTCTTTAAGTACGATCAGTTTTTATCATACTCAATTGCTACATTTTTATGTAATTGACTCAGATTATCATCAAAGTGTTAGAAGGGCGAGAGAGCGAGTTCTATTGGAGTAAATTCATAGGGTTTTGCCATCTAGAGAAAACTGTTTACAGGTACTGCAATTATTGGAAGTAAAAGTGTGAAAAAGCTACCGCCCGCCTGAATAAGTCTTTTCCTTTTAAAATTCTTTCCTTTCTTTTTAGAGGCCAATGTATGTACAAGGGAACGATGTTGCTTTGTCTGTTGCTTAGATACATCTGGCAGTTGAATATTACCGTCGATAAAATTTAAACAAAATTCAGATATTAGATTAATAAAATCATTGTCGAGACCATGTTTGAGTTCTGTTTTTCTAAGCAGAGGGTTCGAAGCGATTAAAACTGAAAAAAAGTGTCTATTTTCATATAGTTTCTTCAATGTCATGACAGCAAATAATAGATCTTATTAGTGTTCACAGGAAGATATACTGCAATTTAATTGATGAAAATATCTTTGACTACACGCATATCCTCGGATGTATTTTGATTAAGATCCAATAGGATATAGACGTGGGGTTTTTTTGTTGCCTGATTGTATGCCGAGAGGATAAATTTAAGGGCTCCTGGTTAGATTTGTTTATTGAGGGTTATTAGCAAGCGAGAATCACGAACAATTCTGTTCATGATGGAACAGGTACAGTTCAAAGCAAGTGTTTGCATACATTCGATCTGATGAAAGATATTGTGTAGAACCAGAGTAATGAAAATCTGTTCATGATGAGCGGGAACAGTGAACAATTGCAGCCTTTGCTTAGACCATCGATCAAGAGATTCGGCCGGATTGCATCGTACCAACAGAGATATGGTCACAATAACTTAGATATCATTAAGTTACTATGTGAATGTTATCTGCATCATTAGTACTATTGCGCCTGAAATTATTTCTTCGTTATTGTACGCACCCTGTAATGTGCTATCGCACTAGTATATTTTTTTCGGCTTTTCTGCAAACATTTTATCAAAATATTCTATTATTTTATTTAAGAATGTTGTTTTGCCCGACATTGAGGGCCCACACAGAAATGATCTGAATGGTGTTTTAAATTGATATATGTTCCTTTCAACAGTTCACCTGGACAACTAACTGTAGACTCTAATTTTCTAATGAATAAATAATTTTTCCCTACTACTACTACTACTACTCTTTTCTACGAAGAATAAAAAGACAAAGACAAAGACGAATAAAGAATAATATTTTTTCTTTTATTATATGCACGTAAAAAAGTGAACTAGAAAAGAAAAAAAAATACACTTTTTATAATAAACTCATCATAAAAAATAAAGCGTATAAATGGGGATACAGAGAAAAACAGAGCTTTTTTTTGTTTATTTATAGAGGAGAAAAAAATACAATTTTTAAAATTTATTTATAATAAAAAAAAAATACAACAACATTTACATAGGTGCACACATAGAAAAAATTTTTTTTATTTGTTTATAGAGAAAACAGCATTAAATTAGAGAGAGATGGCACTTGAAAAAAAAAATAATCTGCTCTAAGTCCAAAAAAAAAGATAACTTTGGTGACGGAGTGCCCCCCGCGCTGGCGGCGGCCGGCCCCCCCCCCCCTGGGCCGCGAGGGCCCCAAAGGTAATGTAACTGTGACAAGGTAAACCGCAACCAAACACTACTGAAATATTCCAACTCTTGCATTTCAACGAAAGAAATTCAAAATGGACTATCAAAAATTAAGGGAATGTAACTGTGACAGTGTAAACTACAACATCACACGAGTGAAATATTCCAACTCTTGCATTTCAACGAAAGAAATTCAAAATGAACTTTGAAAAATCAAGGGAATTTAACTGTGACATGGTAAACCACAACAACCCACTCCTGAACTAGTCCAACTCTTACATTTCAACGAAAGAAAATCAATATGAACACTGAAAACTCTAGAAAATGTCACTATGACTAGGTATACCACAACCACACACTACTGAAATGTTCCAACTCATGCATTTCAATGAAAGAAATTCAAAATGAACTTTTGAAAAAATCAGACCTTTGGAGGGGGGAGGGGGCGGGGGCAGGGGGTCGTTCTGTGTCTCAATGCACAAAAAAAGTATAAAAAATGGGGAGGGAATGGGGGGGAGGAGAGGGGAGGAGGAGGAAGAGGGAGGAGGAGGAGGGAGGAGGTGGGAGGAGGAGGAGGAGGAGGTGGGAGGAGGAGGAGGAGGAGGAGGAGGAGGAGGAGGAGGATGAGGAGGAGGAGGAGGAGGAGGTGGGAGGAGGAGGAGGAGGGGGCCGGGGGGGCCTTTGGGGCACAGGGAGGGCCTTTGGGGACACAGGGAGGGCCTTTGGGTGTTTGGGTGACATTTGGGGACCGGTGGATGGCCTTTGGGACCCCGTTGGTCCTTTGGGAGCTCGAGGGGCCTTTGGGGGGACCGGGGATGGCCGTGGAGGGTCTGGGGTGGGCCTTTGGGGGCGCCGGTGGCCCTTTGGGAGCTTGGGGGACCTTTGAGTGTCCGGGGGCAGTTGGGGGCCTGGGGACATTCGGGGACCGGTGGAGGGCCATTGGGAGCCCGGTGGACCTTTGAGGACCGGGAGCTTCCTTCGGGGTTGGGGTAGGAGGATTGGAACCCTTTGGGGTTGGGGTAGAGGACCTCACAACACTGTTCAAATGGAACTTGTGTATTATAACGACCACAGAGTTTCACCCTCAAATTCTCTTCTAAAACCTTTCCTAAAATCTTCTTTCAAAATGTCTCTAACTGTTTCGCCGAAATAATCCCATAAAATGGATAAAACGGTTTCGCCCAAATAATCCCTAAACGTAATTTCAGCGTGTTCCTTTTGTTATGGCATCTCTGTGCTAACGCATTTCAAATTTCTAGGAAACCCTTTCCTACGTTAATCTCTTCACCTCATAAATGTTCCTAGCTAAACTATTAGGGTTTCGTTAGAATATCAATTTACCTCTCCGACTTAAAGCTCCGTGAAGCCGTATTTAAAAATAGAATTTCTATCTCTTTAGACTCCCGCATAATTCCAAGATAACAAGTGATGTCAATTATGATTCCTGATACTAAAGATCAATGAAGCCCTATTTGAAAATAGAATATTAATTTTTCTCTCTGTCCTAAAGAACGTTTATCCCTCAGACCTATGATTAAAGAAACCTTAATGTTTCGTAATTCCCCCCTTCGTGAATCAATAATTTCCCCTAGCGATTATGTAAATCAAGTTCACAGGTGCTACTCGTGACAGGACCACGTGGTTTATGGTTTTCCAAGTGTGAAAGTTCCTGTTTTTTCATTCTCACTGAGAAAACCATAAAACAGACATTAATGTGAGAAAATTCATGTTTTTTCAAATTCTCATTGAGAAAAACCATTTAACAGACATGAATTGATGTTGTCATCCATAAACCACGTGGTCCTGTCACCCTGTTTTTCAAATTCTAAATGACAAAAAACATTAAACATACCTTAAAAAAATAAATTAAATCGAACAACACACATAACCATCAATGAAAACAGACATAAATGTGAGAAAATTCATTTTTTTAAATTTCTCATTGACAAAAACCATAAACCACGTGGGTCTCGTACCAATATATGATGTTAAAAAAGTTGTAGGTGGCAGCAGGGGTGCGTGATCGGAGTGGCACCCCCTCCTCTACT